>NW_015150849.1:682250-747860 GCF_000732505.1 Cyprinodon variegatus
TATATATATATATATATATATATATATACTTTTGAAAATCCATACCAAAAACTGTCAAAAGAAGGCAAAAGTGCATCGATATCTAATATAAATGAGAGGTTATGTTCGGTGAGGAAAGTACAAACCTTATTTTTAACTCGCATACACCGTCAGTTAGTGACGCTGGTAAATCAGCAATTGCCGTAGCTCCCGGCAAACATCTAGTGTGCACGACGGCACGAGCAGCGACACGTCCCCTTCTACTTCTGTTTGGCTGATACCGTTTGTTTCAGAGCGCTCTTTTGCTACCATTGGCTGACAAACACAAAATGGAATTCGAATGTCTTTTTTAAAATTTATTTACCATCAATTTATTTTCCAGTGATTTTTTTTTACCTACAGGCAATATCTATGAGCCAGAAATGCCATCTGGGATTTACCAATAAAAAACAGTAATTTCCATTTTGTGTTGTTACCCTGCAATAACAGAGGTAATCTCTGAAGTAACAACTTTATTAATGAGTTGAGTTATATTTTCTACCTGAATAAAGTGATGATAGATGGGGGCTGAGTGATGCTAACTTTAGAAAACGATATTCTGCATTTCAGCATGCTTCCTGGAGTAACAACCTCCCCACTAAAGGGTGTTGTTATGAGTATAGTAGTAGATTTGATTAGTTTGAGCTAAAAAATGACCAATTTGGATCACCATGCGATTGACTGTTGCGTCTTCATGGTGGAAGGCAACAAATTGAACCTATCGTACCACAAGCTAAAGACAAATATCTGTGTATGTATATGTTTGTGAGTGCACTTACACATGTGTGATCACTCATGTGTGAGGCATCTCCTGGGTATCATCAGGAGTGGGTGGAGAGAGGACAGAGTCTGTGGGGGGATGGAGGAGAGAAAGTGATGAAAGGTGGCAGGGGGTAAGGAGCAGAGATGAAAGCATGGAGGGTAAAAAGGGCAGAGGAGAGATGCGGGGAGGCAGAAACAAAGGGGAGAGGATGTGCCGAGCCTGGTTGAGGGAAAGAGGGGAGGACAGATGCGCTGACTGCTGATTGGACAGAGAACAAGGGGAGAAGCGAGGGAGAGAGCAGAAGAGGGAAAGAAAGAGCCTGTCACCTCTAGTCAGCGGCTATTAGCGGCAGCAGCAGCTCTGAGACACCATCCCTCATTCTGCTCTGCCAGCACTGGCACAATTAGACACACACACACATGTCCACATGCACACCCTCACACTCATACATCCATCTTTCTGCTCCATGATTCTGTGTGTGTGTGGCTGAGACTAATTGAGAGCGCGCATCAGGCTGTGTCTGAGCTCTGTGTTTTTTGTCTCTATCTGCTGTGTGTGTGTGTTCATGTAATGAGGAGGGAAAGAGAGAATGTCCTTGCGTTTGATCTGCTTCTGTGCATATATCCGCGCATACATGCATGTGTGTGTGTACCACAGAGGGCCTCATGCCCAGGCCTGAGAGTGACTGATAGAGTCCATGCCAACTAGAGCTGCATGCCACAGTCTCCACGCCTGCACCCATGTCCTGCTACTGCCAGCCTCTCCGTCTCTCATCTCTCTGTTTCACTCTGTCGGCCTCCTCCTTCTCATCTTCCTTGTCTATCACGCTTTTTCTCCCCCTCGTTTTTTGTTTAATCACTTTGTTTTTCACAGTTTCCCCAGCGAGTCGCCTCTTTTCCTTTTTCTTCTCATTTGATGCCTGCGGCTGCTAGGTCCAGCACTCTTATCCTCGCATCTTTTAATAGTGGAAGCTCAACCTGCCCTCCTCTTCTAATTTGTCTCTCCTGTGGTCCATTTGATGTACTGACACCACAATTCATGACAGCTTGTCTGATTTTTCGCTCTCTACACGCTTGGTTTTTACCTTCCATCTGAAAAGGAGCCACTCTCATATACTTTTTTTTTACAATCCTCCAATCATCCCCTCTTCCTTCTTCCCCCCCACATCAATAATTTATTTCCCGAATGCCGCCACTAGTGGCAGCTGTTTCCTATTTTCCGCTCCATTCATAACCCCTCTCATCACTCCTGTCTTGATCTTTTTGCTCCTATCTTTCTACTTTCTCTTTCTTTTTTACTTCTTGTTATCTCCGAGATGTCCCTATTCATGGCTCGCCTTCCTTCTCATCAGAGTCCTCATTATTCACGCCCTTCCATCGCTCTTCTTCCTTCCTTCCTTCCTTTCTTCCTTCCCTCCTCCTTTTCCCTTCCCCCTTCTCTCTCCTCCATCACCTGCTTCTCAGCAGTGCATATCCTTATTTCCATAAAGCTTTGCAGTCTGCGCACCAGCCTGGCTCCTCACTGGAACAACAGACACGCAGGTTTGAAAGCAGAAGTAGCTCCGAACAGGTCGACGCAGCATAAATTCCTCCGTTCTGAAAGTTACAGGTCAAAGAAGATTAGCACAAGAAGTGTTTATGAGTTCGTTCTCAGACTGCTTCACAGAGATCTAGGGTATAATGTGATTTGACTGCCGTATTCTTCTCCATATTTTTTGATAAATACCTCCACAAAACTGTTTACAGTGGATATTTATATAGTCCCTTTCAAAGCTACATTTTAAATGTATTTTATTGGGAGTTTTGTTTTGATAGACAACATAGGTGTTAAGCTGATACAATAATTTTTTTTTTTTGTTTTATTTTAAAAATGATCTTTAGATGTGGTGTACATTCATATTCGGCATTTACCCTATGCTTGAACTGACAGACTTTGCAAGAATTCAAAGAAAGAAGTTAGAAGGCCAATAGTAACCCTGGAGGAGCTGCAGAGTTCAACAGCACAGTGGGAGAAACTGCTGACAGGACAAATTTGGCACATCATTCTTAAACACTTAACTCACCAGAATCTGGTGGAGGCAGCATAATGGTAATTGTCATACATTTAGCCAGCAGAGACATGGAAGCTGGTTTGAGCTGATAGGAAGATTGATAAAGCTAGATATAAGAGAAATTGGGAAAAAATACATTAAACAGCTGCAATGAAAAGATTGTATTTTATTCTTTTTAGGGGTAGAGGAGGGGGGTTAAATACAAATACATGCCCAAATTTTCATATTCAGTTTTTAAAACCTTTTAAATCTTGTAACATTTGTATTCATCTGTGCAGATATGCACCATCCTGTATAGGTGTACTGCATACATTAATAATACTAAATAATACTAATAATAAATAAATTCTATAATGTTGCAAAATGTGAAAAAAATTTTCACATAAAGACATACTTTTGAATGGAACTCTAATTGCAGCTAGGATATTTGTGGCAAACTGAGAAACTGATAGCTTTGCAACTGCTTGTTAATCAGTTTTGCTGTATGCAATCAGAACATTGGTCACTGCACGGTTTAAGAGGTCTATGCTACTTAAAGGTATAGTTGAGGATTTTCGCCTTATTTTTGAAATAACCCGCCCTCTCTAGTTTTACAAAAAAATGCACATGCAGAACCTTGTACCCACTACTGAGAGGGAACACCTATTAAACGTGTGCAAGAGCATGCATGAGTCCATTTTCTTCTCATGCAGGCTCTGTTTAAAAGTTGCTGTTTGTATTGCTCATAGAAGCTTACTTTCCAAAAGAAGTTTGCATTTTTTCCACCATGTCAGTAAAAATGGGGTCAAGCACATAGGACAGCCTTATATAAGCATATCACCAGAATGGTTGACAATTAGGAGGACCATTTATTATGATGATCCACCTGGAAAAAGAATATCCTCCACTATACCATTTAGGTACCTGAAATCAGTGCAGGGTGGCTATAGTTAGACTGCTGACCAGTCTAAACTCTCCAACCTGGAGAACTAACAGCAGGACAGCAACATAGTAACGAAAATGGACAAAGAGGGTGTTGGCTTATTAGGGCACCGCTGGCTGTAGTGTGCATGTGATTCATTGAGAGAGAAGCAAAGACACAAAGGGAGCAAGAGACAGAATGAGAAAGAGGGAGATGGATCGACTTGTGATCTAGGCCGCCTCAGGATCAGGGAGGCTGTCTACTGTCCTGAGGGAAAGAAAGGGCTCGCTCATTATTTCAGGAGGGCGACACTAGTTTGCACCACACGCAGAATAAATAGGAACCCTGCATTCAGCTACACAAGTTATCATTGTGCAAATGAGGCTGACAGCGTATTGTGCATCGGCAAGCAGAGGTCTATCTATCTCAGGTAATGGTCATATATGTACCGCATTCCTGTGTGAGCTCGCCCCCCTTATCATATAAACACCTAGCCCTGTGTGTTAATACAAACAACCTTATCTGTTTAGGAAAAACACCTGCGTGAAATTTTTCAGCATACAAGCAGCCTGTGTGTCTTTGTGGGGACGTCTGCATGCAGTGACGTGTGTGCGCTTGTCTGTGAGACACTGGTGCAGCCGTGCAGCCCCGTGACTTACTCTGTGTGACATTTGACATACTAAAGTGCCTGCAGTGTCTGATCCATGGGACCCGGGCTGCGCTCTGAGAGCACCGCAGCACGCCTCCGCTCCCACTCGCCGCATTTCATCTCGTCAAGTCCGGTTCTTCCTCTCACATTTTCATATTCCCATTTCATTTCATTGGTATGCTATTTTCGGTTTTAAAAACCAGGTAGGCTTTTCTTTCCCTTTCAGTCGAGTTTTCATTAGGTTACTCTCTTTCCCTGTCACCTTTTATTCCCCTTTCTGCCACCTTTTCCCATCTCCTTGCCTATTTTTCTCTTTCCCCTTATCCATTTTCATCTCACACAGGGGCCCATTAGCTTGCATCACTCCATTCCTGTTGGCTCAGTAATTTTGGGCAGGTAAGCTAGAGCTTTGTTAAGCAGCTTTGTGTTTGTTGTTCGTTGACACCCGTTTATTTAAAAGGAACCTGCAAAAGTGTCAGCTTATTGCCACCAGCATGGCCGTGATTCTGGACGCGTGTGCTTGTATGCATCCACACAATCAGCCCAGTGAGCGTGCCTGCCACGCACGTTCCCGAAGACCACAGATAAACAAGAGCGCACACATCACCCAGGACGTTACCATGGCAACTCCCTCTCTTTCATTTCCTTCACCAGTTCACTCTGTCTCTCTCTGACCGAGCCGCCTGGTTGGCTGGCTGTCCTACAGGCGAGACAACAGCGGGTATCCAGGCCAATGTCACTTTATACCACCTTTTTTTCTCCTTTTCTACCCACTATTTCTGCATCTTTTACGAATAGATCCAAAGCCAGACAAAAACAAAGCTTGTATTATTAAATGTAATGTCACATAAATCAATGTAAAGTCACGTTTCCCTAGCTCTGCTCTGTTACGTCGAAGAAACAGAGAGAAAAAGAAATGTAAAGTATTCCCATCTGTTTCTTGCAATAAGTTCTGGGCTTTTTGCATAATGTGGCCAATTGCCTTCTTCCCTTTGTAGGGCGCGAGAGGAAAAGGGGATTTCATGCAGGCTAACTAAGCCCCTAATCCCCTGTTTCATGCCAGTCTCCCTGTCTCCCTCTCTCTATTTTGGGCTACTGAAATTCCTGCCTTTTTTCCAAGTTGCAGCGGTGGGAAAAAAAGTATTAAGATTATTCCAATCGGTAGATATTCAGAAACTTAGACTTCGTGGTAGTTTATCTTATTTAGTATAAGAGAAAATGGTGAAGATGGCATAGCCATGCATGAATGCATTCTGACTCACTTAGCCTCAGCCTAAATCACAGATCAAAAGGGTTTATATCGCTTGAACATTTCCACATTTTTTTGTGTTGCAACAAAAGAGTTCAATGGTTTTCATGACACTTTAGTTGGTTTTTAGAAGCAAGGAAAAGCACACAAAATGAATATTTTCCTTAGTAGTTATATATCAAAAACGTTTGTTTTACATTTACATTTTAGCCACCCTGAGTAATTACCCTTTAATAAAACATTTCACTACATCTTCTTTTTTCACAATCACTTAAGTCCCAATAGATAGAGACCATCTGCCAACAGCGGCCTTCAAGTCCTACCCTTGATTCTAAGTTGTATTTAAATGTGGACTTTAACTGGGCCTTTCTAATACATAAACAGCATTTTTTCTAAATCATTGTAGTTTTGGCATTATCTTTAGGATATCTGAAAGTGTTCAAATATTCTTCCAATATACTGAATACACCTTTTTTTATTCTGTAGCCGCATTATGGTCTGAATCCATATGTTTTTTTGTTTAAAATGTAAAAACTATATCACTTATTAAAGTCTTCCAATATAAAAATTAACTCAAAAATCTATTTAGATTTACATTAAAAACCAAAGAGTTACCATAAAAAGGTCTGTTACTAAGTAAGCTTTGGCCCTAGGGGCCACATAAGGTCAGTTGGACTAATTCTAAATATTCCTTCTGTGTTTCTTACTTTTCATTCATGTGTTTAAACAACACCCATCAGCTGTGTTTACATGTGCAGCGTAGAGCTGCGGTAAATTGTCTCTATACAGTAGGAAATTACCTTGGTTCTTGGATGTTCTGTTGACGATGAAACGAATGGAAGCATTTAAGGACAAAAACAAGCTCTGTTAGCGGCTTCAGCCCATCCTACGAGATTCTAACATCGGCAGTACAGCTCTTTCCATCGAGTTGCCAACATTTCAGTAAAACTTCACGAGGGGTGTAAACATTTTCACAATGTTTAGTTGTTCTGCTGTTCAGTTTAAGAACATTTTGGGTTGATTTTAGTTTCAGTAATGGCACGGGCATGTCAGAAACCCGTTTAAGTTTTGTGCCATACTCTGTAGTTTCTATCAATGCTTGGGGGTCAGTTAAAAAAAAAAAAAAAATATGTTTTAATATCTCACGTATTAAGAGGCAGGCAGATCTATAACATACTTAAAGGATTGCATTCCCCCTCTAATCCGAGACATAATGTAGCTCTTTGTGTGCAAGAACAGTAAAATTTGCCATCATTAACCATTATTTCTAACGGCTGCAGCTTTAAATACAACACTGTGGTTTAGCAAATGTTCTATACTTAGTTACAGCGAAGAGGAACAGAAGTGGATGTTCTTAAAGCACATGGGAGGCTTTTGGCTGTAATGCTCCCTCAGTGTCTATCTTACGTCTTTCTTTCCGGCTCTGAATGTCTGCAGCTCAGACCATCACTCTGTACTGGATGTGTGCGAGGAGGCAAGAGTGTGAGGAAGGAAGGAAGAGAGCTGTCAGGCGCGCTGGCTAAGCATCTAATAGGTTCCTATACAGAACTGACATTTGAAGGCTGCAGGGGCATTTATCTCGAAATGAAAGGAGAAACGAATCTGGAAAAAGAGAGCAAGAAACTGAGTACGCAGCAAGCATTCTGCAGAATTTATCAATGGTTCTGTCTACACTTTTCCTCAGCACGGCCTCATATCCTTTGTAATCTTCACCCACCGCCTTTTCACACTGTCCCCTGGCCTCTCGCTTTATATCTGTTGGACCCAGGGAGAGGAGAGGGGAAGGACAGAGATGAAAGGGAGCGAAAAAACTACAGCCAGGGGTAGACCTAGGGAGTGCTGAACGGTGATGCGATGGATGGCAGGAAGGATGAGAGAAACTGATGAGCAAAAGATAAGAGCCAGAAAAGGGATGAGAAAACTAGATGTTAAATGTTTCATTTAAGTTATGTCTTGATGGAGATAGACGTGGTAGATTTGACTAAGATGGAATATAAAGAAAAAATAGAAAGAAAAATGAACATAGGACAGATATATGCCCAGATGTGGTGATAGAACAAAGGTTACCCAAAATCTAAGTCTCTTTCTATGTCTGGCAGCAATATGAAAACATCAGAAGGTTCTAACGGTCTCTTTATGCTCAATTTATCTCCTGTCATGTTTCCTCTTAGGCTACTTTCAGGGTTCCCATTACAGTCTCTCAAGAGCTGTCACAGGTAATCTATTTTAAACAACTGCAGCTCCTGGAACTGAAAGAAGACAGCTTTTATTGTCCTGGCTTAATTAGGTTCCAAGAACCAAGCGGTTTGCCCATGTTCTTAGCATGTCCAACTTTTAAAAGTAACCTATGTAGTTTAAGGCTTTCTTTGAAGAAATATGAAACATTTTACAAAATGTTGTAGACTCCGAAAACAAGAAAAAGGGGAAAGAACAAAAGAAGCACATGAAGGGATGGATGAAAAAAGTGAATTAGGCTAACGTTTTTAAAGTCTCTCCCCCTGAACTAAAAAACACACACATTCCAGTGGATGTGTGTGGTTCCGTTTTGGTGTGACCTGCTCTAATGTAGTAATGATAGAATAAATGTGTGACACAATTTAAAACCGTGAATTGTTGTCTCTACCTTAGTGTCCACCTGTTTGAATTAACAATGAGTTGAAAAGTTTCTTATGCATATGAATATCCATTTTTATCTGTGTGCGCGCATGTATCCAAATCTGTGTGGGAGCCGGTGTGTGGAGATGATAAGCACCTGAGCCCTGAGGCAGCTTTCAGATTTCCCCTCACGTCCTCGGTGAAATCAGCCCAATCACTGCACTGTCATCTGCCTGCCACCAGAGAAAGGCCTGCACTGCATACTGACAGGCTCATTTGCCTAGTGCTGTGTACACACATGCATGCCCACAAGCACGAGCAAGCGTGCTCTCACTTATGCCCTCCAGGCTTTCCACTTTCTCCCAAAATTGAGTTCAAATAGAACCTCTGTGGGAGACATTTGTTGGATTTTTTTTCCACAGTTGAGAAAAATGCTTCCTACATTTTTTTATTATCAAATTGAACAGTGATTTTTTTTCCCCACCACGCTGCAGCCAGTTTAATATATTTTAAGAATATTTAATTTAACCCCAAGTTGTTCTAAAGAATGCATCTAAACATTTGTATTTGTCAAACAACAGAACAGTGTTGTTAGCCTATATGTTTAAATTCAATCTTACAGCTAATGTCCTAAAAAGTGAAAAAGAATCCTAAAAATAAAAAAACAGGATAAAACAAAGAACAAACGTTCTTGTTAAATCTTGTTGTGTAAGATCTTATCCTAGCTTTTGATGCTGGTGGCCTTTATAGTCCAATTAAGTAACATTATTTAGTGGTAGTGTGGGTTCAAACTTTATCTTTTGAAATAAGTTGAGTTTTCAGTGTCTGTATAAGCCAGAACACGGCCGTTTCTCAATATGTGTACTTGTGCGGTCCCATGTGCTTGTGTACTTGAAAAACATCATCAGCCACAGCCCTAGTACTGTTCCAATTCACAAGAACAAGAAGACCGAGAACGGATGTTGTTCTCACCCCTCCCTCTTTACTGACTATGCATCAGAGCAGACTTGTCCGTTCTTGAGATTGACAGCTGTCCCAGGTTTCACCGTGGCAGCAGCAGCTACCAGGTTCATGCCCACAGAGCTCAGAGAATTAAATTGAAAGTTCTCCTTTCTTTTGCCATTTTTCTATAAAAGTATGTTTTAAGATAATTTTAGGCAAGAAAATTATACTTTTAAGCATCGCTATATGGCCGATTTACTGATTTAGTGCATACATGCATTTTCTGGCACGCTTTATCCCAAGCGGGATCACGAGGGGTGCTGGTGCCTATCTGCTGCTGTCTACAGGCGAGAGGCAGGGTACACCCTGGACAGGTCACCAGTCCATCGCAGGGCAACACAGAGACTAACAGGACAAACAACCATTCATGCACACACTCACACCTAAGGAGAATTTAGAGAAGCCAATTAACCTAACAGTCATGTTTTTGGTCTGTGGAGGACACCGGAGTACCCAGAGAAAACCCAAGCATGCTGGGGGAGAACATGCAAACTCCATGCAGAAAGACCCCAGGAATCAAACCCGCAATTTTCATGCTGCAAGGCAGCAGTGCTACCCACTGCATAACAGGACCGTGGCAACCAGCGGACCTCCAAAGCGGCAGATGAGCTGAGTGTGCGGCACGAGTGCGCTTCTGTTCCAATTGACCCATATCTATGCTGCATGCTCCCATTCTCCCCGAGTCCATACTTCCCTGTGTTCTTCTTGAGAATATACTTGGCGAGAACCCAAGTCCATACTCATGTTCTTGTGAATTAAGACACAGCCCATGTCTGACCAATACGTTTACCCTGTTACATGGAGTCCTGCAGGGCTGTGTTACTGAGTCACTAATTTTTTGCTTCCTTTTCTAAGTTTAGCAACATGTGTTTCAACACTATTGATGTTCATAAATTGCTCTACAGCTGTTACCTCATTTTTTCCTCCATTTAGATTCTGCATTCCAATTATATATTTGGCCAGCTTAATGACAAGGACACTACACCTCATAGTGGCAGGGGCATTGTTTTAATGGTAAAGGAAAACAACGTGAAAAAATGTGGGTGTATTAAGGACAATATTTTCATTGCAAAAGTTAGCAATAATATAACTATTGTATGATGTCCTGATGCTGGCTTAGGAAGCTTTACTCTTCTTGTTAAGGAGTGGAATCTTCTCTATTCCTGAAATATTAATGCCGTCCCAACATTAAAAAGGATATGAAATGATCACAATCAATTAGTTTTGTTCTAAATTTCCTGATCAGGTCCAACACTCACAATAAACTGGGCTTTAAAGCATAAGTATTCATACAAGTCTTAAAAATCTAACTGTTAGGTTTGACTAATCTATGTCTCCATATAATCCTTTCTATTAATTTCAAATATATGGAGACATGGATTAGTGTCTGATTACGGTATTTTTCACTTCATAAAGAACACAAAGGTCTGGGTCAAAGTTTTGTGAACATTTTAAAAAGAGATGTTTTATAAGATCCTGATATACAGTATTTATGGACCATGGCATTTTTCTTTAGTCAAAAAAAGCTTCTCATGAGCTGCCAGTTTTCTGAGTATATAAACTGTATATAGTAGCTCTTACCCTCCCCCGTTGCTCCTTGCCGTCTGTCAGTTGAGTATGATGGTTGCAGGAAGCAAATTCCTTTAAATGTGTCCCCTCCGTAACAAGATGAGGTTGTTGTTTGGAAATCTGTTAAAAAAAAACAGTGATTAATTTAGAAGAGGTGCCACTCATCTCTATTTTTAGGTACCATGGGGGAAACATTCACAAAAAAAAAATAAATATATAAACATTATTGTGATCATTGGCCCATGCCAAATCAATAGCAGTTTGCAGTAGTCTGCCAGTCTAGAACACTTAAAGTGCAACTCACCCAAATCAAATACATAACCCGCCCACAGACAAATTTTTAACAATGCAAGCAAAGCGCAAAGTTTTGCCAGTTCATAATTAAAAAGAACGAGCTCAAAGTTCACACAGCTTAAAATGAACTAGCCCATGTAACAATTTATTTTTTCAAAAATTATATAAGTTTACAAACCTATAAATGAACTAGTTCAAGTTCAATTGGATAATTAAGCCACAATCCTACACAATAGAACCTCATATTTCAGCTTTTAAATGTGTGATTATAATATAAAAAGAAATGGGAAATAATGGATGCAGTCAAGGTAAACTGTATGTGCAGTGAAGCCTTTATTTAGCCAAATCACACACAACTTCAGAAATATGCAGGTACATTCAGGTTCTGCTGAAAAAATCTTTATCAAAAAGGATTTCTTACATTTATCATTCAGTAGCAGATAATTTGAAGTAGACATGGCTTTTGTGCAGACATGTCTGTTAAGCCCCAGAGGGCACAGTTTGCTCAAAAACGTGTGTTTTTTTTTGTCCGAGTCTTCCTTTGATAGTTCATAAAACTCTGCCAAGTTTGCTGCAAAACTGATATCAGAAATACAGGTAGATGAGTCCCGAATCGCGCAGACTAGTATTAGCAATAGACATGCGGGTCTGTCATGATATTTGCCATAAAAAGTGCTGTAAAACCTGACTTTATCCAATGAAAAGTGTTGCTGTCAATTGAATGCGAACATGAGATGTGTGTGATGTTCATTATTCTCAGAGTGAATGTCTCTGGTTCACGTTCATTACTTCAAAATTGCTCCGTTCAGTTGACCATTCACTAAAAATATGAACGTATCCAATGAACGCTGTTCATTGAACGCATTCACGAACAACACTGGCAAAGTGCCTAGTGTTATGAGACACCGAGGCACAGGGCTAAAGGCTTGGTTATGATTGATACACAATGTTTCATACTGAGTGAGGCTTTTCCTCCCTGGATATAATGTTCAGGTCACCTCTAGAGGTGACAGACTGCAAGCATGCAACGCAATATGCAGAAGAAGAAAGCACTGTAATTTTGAAAAATTTTAAAAGCCTCTTTGTGCCATTTAAGAGTGAGGTTAATTTATTTCCAAGTTCAACAATCAGTTGATCATAGTGATATATGGGCCAAATCATAAGATTTATCTAGATGTTTATATTTAAACAGCAGTAGTAGCAATCACAAGTCCACCATGTTTCTTCCATGTGACTACGAGAAACGAACAGAAAATCTGCCAGTGAGGATGTATCAAACAGACCAGGTTTAGGTGTGGGGAACAGCAGTTCTGGTATAGAACGTGACACCTAGCTTAGCTTAGACACATCGAAGCATGGATTGTGAGCAGTGGGAGCCTGGTAGACACGACACAGATAGATTTTTTGATAGTTGATAGCTGAGGATTTTTCATCCTTACACTGTCACTGGAAATTAAAGGAGGCCCAGTTGACCGAAGTCTTCAAGCCACTTGATTCAAGGCGCTGACTCAGTGATACCTGAGGCCAGTGATGCTGAGGCAGCAAAGGACAGGATGTCTGTTACAGAGGTGTATGTCTGAGCTGGTTGTATTTAGACCTGAATGCAGGGATATAGTGAATGCCCGTACCTGTGAGGTAGTCATATACCGCCACGTACCAGTTGAACTAACAGGAAAATTCAACTGCTATAGCCACTGTTAATCTACTTTGGCATAAAGGAGAGTTATGTGGCAAACATTGAACTTAAAACTCTTACATAAAAAGGTAAAACAATTCAAAAAGCACTACATATGCCCCCGTAGATCCAATATAATAGTTTAAATGCAAAATATATATCCTTCAAATCGTTAAGTCAATATGTTGTGTATTAGTTTAATAATAGTGAAGTTAATATTTATAAATGCTACATTTTTAAAAAGGCATATCTATTTAAAGATCTTTTTAATCATCACTTTACTCTGTATCTTGGAGCAATCTCCTATAGCCCTCTATCAACATCTCATTGCCCAAACACTGTCCTAGAAAACCAACATATGGAGACCGACAAGGTGAAGACAGACATTAAGGTCATGCAAGACTGAATGAGCAGATTTGAGAGGAAGCATCTTGCCGTGTTTGTTCATGTCTTGCTGTCCACTAACGTGCAGGCTTGAGAATAAGAAAACATGGAGAATATATGAATTCTGCATGTGTTTATGTCCGTGTGCCTTGCCAAGCTTTTGAGACGGCAGAAGCCACACAGAGTGCTGCTCTCCTGTCAGTGTGATTAGACGGCTGCACTGACAGAGCAGAGATGGAGAGACCAGAGGGAGAGATAGAAAGCAGCGGAGAGACGGGGAAAGACTTTCAACCGAGGCGGGGGATTTGAGGGAGGGAGTCTTCAAAGAGCATGCGGCCAGGCGGCTGACACGTACAGCGTTTCTGCCTCTGTTTTTCAGGCGCACTCACCCGAATGTTAACACTCACCCAAGGCTGCAGTGAGGTCATTTTGGCTCCGCTTTACTTTCAGTTTAACATGAGCCCAACGCTTATCTATGCATGCACACAGTTCACCTTGACTCTCCTTCCTTAGCCCAAAAGAGGCCAATGTGAGAGCATGTCTCAGTGTCTGATAAGAGGTTTCCATGAGAACAGCAACAGCGGCAACCCCCACGGGCTCATTTACATATTCAAGTGCAGTAGTGTGGTTGAATTACAGTGATTGAATGACCTGATCGATACGATGGACTTAATGGTTGGATGCAAGAAAGGGCAGACAGAGGAGAATGGAGATGAAAAGGAATCAGGGTGAGAGGAAGAGGAGAGTGTCAGCTGACAGGAAAGCAGATGATGCAACTGTGTATGAATTTAAATCAGTGTGAGCTTTATTCAGTGCCACCCATCACTTTATGTCTGCTTGTACCTAAAATTATCTATATACACACCCATACACACACCAAGTCATAAAGAATCCATTCAGACAGTAGAACAAAGTTGTGTTAGAAGAACTTGTGGGGTGTAATACTGAAATACAGCAGTATTACTTGTAAAAGAGAAGGGCTGCAATATTGTCTAATTAATTAAGTAGAAGAAAAAATATTTTGAGCTACTTAAATAAAGTTGAGTCTTATTTTTATATAAGAAAAGAAGTAGTTCTGGAGTCACCTGTTGTGTAGATTTGGGAAAACTAACCAAGCTGTGAGAGTGGTGCAAAGGGGGCAGGTGCGCCCTCTTGTGGTTAGCAAATCACATAGAAAAAACGATATTTTCATTTAAATTAACCTGAATGGTGCTATGTATGTTTGTATTGCAAGCAACCACATTTAACATTAGGAGTTCAAAAAAGGATATGTAGAAAAATATAGATATTTTGGCCTAACTATATTTAGTTGCAAAATTTGCTTCCAAAAATCAGATGCTAAAAAAGATTTTGAACTAAATTATTTAAAAGTAGACCTTTGGGCATCTTGTTTGCAGACTTTTATAAATGGCAAGTTTCAAACGTACTTTGTAAATCTAAATAAAATATAAATAAGTCAAATGGTTTAAAAGAACAAGGTGGATTCCAAAGAGAATCATTCCTTTTAATCCCCAAAAAATGCAACACAACAAGCATTATGCTCTGTTGTTTGATCCACTTTCAGTCTGTGCAGGAATTTCAATATTCATCTGTTTATCAGGAAGATTTTACCATCCTCTTTTTCAATGCTTATAGAACTGGTAGTGTTTGTGATGATTGATCTCTGCAAACGGACATCAGCCTACAAGCAAGAAGCATTTCACAAAAGTGCACAATGTTAAAAACATTTACCATCTTTGAACAGATTTAGTCAAACTCAATGTGGGCACCTAGAAGTCAGTCTAGTTCAGAATGCAAAAGTTAGTGAAAGTTTTTTCAGCACAGCACTGATGCTTTTATTGCTTAAAGCAGAAACAAATGGTGCACGGGTAAGAATGAGGCATCCACAACCAGCTGAAGGATGATCCTGAGAGATCTGTGCTGGATATGTCCCACTGGTCCATTATTTTTATTTTTGAAGTACAGACTGCACAAGGTCGACACAATCAGGTACAAGGCCAAGGAAGGAAGTGAAAGTCATTGGTAAAGAGGGAAGAAACCTTGGAAGCAGCAGTAAACAAAAAAGAAAGATGTACAATTTCAGTTTAGTGCTATTATTACCTTAACTTTATAAGATTGAAGAACCAAACCTGCCTGACATGATGTCATTATGCATAGTTTTCTTGATTGTCTTTGACTCTTTCTTGCTGACCACACAGATTACTGGATATGCAGCAGCCCATTCTCTGAAAGCCAGCCTTCTCTCTGCTCGGCTGTGTCTGAAAGCCCAAGATTATCTAAGCATCAGTAAGCCACCGAGGAAGTGGATCAATCACGGTTTTATTATGATGAGTGCGTTGGGGTGGCTGCGCAGGAAAGTAAATGGTGCTACATTATGCAGTGCAATAACTTTTCATAACGGAAAGGCGGCCGCAAGAGGCGAGCAGCACAATGAGATGTTTACATAAACATCACGGGGAGGATGCTGACAGTGTGGATTTAACGGTTTATGGACGTGTGTGAAGCTTTCAAGAGCAAAATGTCGAGATGCTGTGTTAGGACAAAAATTTTAATCTATGTGTCTGCTGGTGGGTTTGTGGTGCATTTTCTCTAATCTCTTTCTAAATTCACACATACGCCTGAATCCAGACACTTGATTTGGTGCAGCGGTGAGAGCTGGACTGAAGACGAGGCTGTAATCGGCAGCTGCTGTGACAATGGAGCCCCGGTGGTCAGGGGGACAGAGGAGTGCGATGGGTGGTGGATAATTCAGAGCGAGAAGGGGGGGAGGGAGTAAAGTCTGCTGGGAGAATCAGTGATGGGGAAAATGGATGGAGGCGAGGGGGAGAAAAGAGGGGGTAGGGGAGGAGTTGGGGTGGGCAGCTCTAATGGCCCGAAGACACAGCTGGCTGCAGACACCGAAGGACATAGACACCGAGAGAGTGAGACAGACTGAAGAAGTTAGGGCTATGGAGGCGCCGAGGGGTGCAAAAAGATGACAAAAATAGACGAAGGGGTAAGAGCAAGATGGCGTATGTCTCTGTCGCAAGAGATGAGGAAACATAGGCGACCAGATGCTGAATGCATCTGGTTGCCTGCTGTGGTGGACATGTACGCACAAACAAACACAAGGTGGCTGCTGCCATGCATATCGATGAATTTTCCACGAAACAATGGCGGCTCCTTGTTAATGACGAGACAAAGGTAAGATGGAGCCCAATGTATCACCAGGAAGAGCTATCATTTTCCTGTTGTAAAAATGCATGGGAAGTTCATCAAAAATTTTAAACATAGAGAAAAATATCTTTTGAAATATATATTCCAGTGTAAAAAACTAGAATGTGTTGATTTTCAGCTTGATACACCCTAAATGATAACCATCTGGACAGAAACTCAAAATTACAAACTTTTTCTAAGTCAACCCCTTGGACATGCTATCAGGGTTTGCAAATTGGATTAATGTGGAAATGACTCAGTGGTGCTATAGTGAGGTGTTTAAAATGGACTTGCTGAAGAACAGGAAAATGAAGAAATATGTTAGAGAACACAATGTTTTAAATAACATTTTAAGACATGTCTGCAGTTATTCAGGCTGTGAGAGCAGATAACAGGAAGGCTAAAGAGAGCACAGCAAAGCTTTTCTTTAATGGTTTGAAACTAACACCAACTTGACCAGGGAAATATTGGCAGATTTAAGGTAAGGTTAAAAATACACTTAGACGTCCTCTTTGGCAATTCAAGCTTGCTTTAACTACGATTCTGACGTCAAATTAAAATATGTATGCTTCATAATACAATCAAAATTATGCCTCCCACACAGTCTGGATTCACTACTAACCTTGAGCTAATAAATAAAATACCTTAAATAGTCTAAAATTTCTGTTCTCAGCTAAAATAATCTGAAAAAGGTAGATTTCAAAAACCGTAAAATCTGATAGGTGCTCTGTTTCCAACTTTCCTCAAAACCCTTGGATCTTGTGAGAAATAAAGCAACCTTTAACCATGTTGATATATTTAATATAATCAAGAGAAGGTTAATGTGGATTTATAAACCTATCCGACACACTAATGTGTAATTATACATCATGCTAGAGAGTGCTATGGACAATTACAAATAAATGAGAACAGAAGAGCGGTCGCAATAAAAACATGTAATATTCTGAAGGTAAGAAAAATAAGAGAAACAGATTGGTTTAAAAAGGAAAATGCAAAGTAAAGATGGGCAAATGTATATGGGGTAAAACAGAGAAGAAGAGGCAGAAGGGGCAGGAGCAAGAGGGAGGGAAGGGAGGTGTAGGGTAGGATATTGATGGAGCGAAACAGAGACACCCTGTGTGAAAGAGAAAGAGAGGCATCTGTGCCCACCAGGGAGAGGAAGAGAAGAGGAAGTGGGGAGCATAAAAGGTTAAAGAAAAGGGAATTGGGGAAAAAAGTCTGGTCAATGATGTAGTAGAGACAGCGGAAGATGAAGCCTCGAAGGTAGAAGATAGGGTGAGACAAGGATGATTCAAAAATCAAAAATAAAAAGTTGGAATGGTAGAAACAGATTACCATAAGGAAAGATGGATCTGTGATGGAGTAGAAATAGAAAGAGCAGAAAGGGAGAGGTGTACGCCTTATTTACGCGTTTTAAACAGTCCAAGGAAAGTCTACTTGTTACAGATCCGCAAAGCCTAGTGATTGCCAGGCGAGGAAATAAAAAGGAAATCCATTTACTGTGCTTTCGAGAGCACACCAATGGATCTCCAATAACACTGACGTCTATGTGCAGCAGGTGTTTTGCGGAGCTATGTTTTCAGTTTTAAGCTTAAAGGGTAGAAACAGCGGCGGGCACAACACTGTTAAGCACAGGGCTTAGATGCTGTAGAGTGCCAGCCTGTAGGGATGGTTATATTTCAAAACTTTCTACATTTTTAGGCTACACCCTTTTAAAAGAAAAAAGCCTTTTAACTTCAAAATCCATCTGAATCTAAAACCAAGTAATTCATTTTATTTTTATTTTTCCTGCTACAGTAATTCACCTGTAGCAGGAAAGAAAGTGAATTTTCAGATTTTGTGGCCCTTTTACCCAGGTGCACCATACTTACAAAATTGCAACTTAAATAAGGTATAGATATCTGGACTTAGTGAACTCCTAGTGAACAACTGTTTAGAAAAAAAGAAAGAACAGAAAAATTAATTCTTCAAACCGGATCTAAACTTCAATTAGAGATGGATCTATATAAGTATTGGTTTGGTTTTTCCACATGTCCAAGCATCATAAATAGTTAATATTTGACACTCACTCTGTTTTATTCAGATTTTTTTTTGGTAAAGATCATAGATTATAAATGGAATTTAAATATCCCCACCACATCATTTATTTTATTGTCTCTTTAATAACAGCTATTTACATTTGTCAAGGTTTCAGATGAACAGATCTTATCTAAGCACCAGCAGCACTGGAAAACCAGAACTGAAAACGATGTTTAGACTCCAATGGAGTGGAAAATATCATCTGTACCTTCAGGTATGTGGTACATCCATCTACTGAAAGTCAGTGATGATTGATAACATGTACGTGGAATCACTTTCATACTTTTTACAGTCTTGAATTCATATAAACATCTCATACACCTGCTTTTATGTGCTTCAGTTTTAAATGAACTCCATATGTGCCTCTTTAGTTGGTTTTTCTGCGTGTGTGTGCTGGTGGTTGTGTATGTGTGTGAGTGGGTGGGTGTCGAACCACATGAATAAATATGGCCACAGAGATAGCCCAGGGTTTGTTGACTGCTCTGATGTTTAAATTTGTGCCCCAGCTTCTCTCGGCGAAACTCGTGACTCACTCTCTGATATAGGCTAACGCGCTAAAAGCAACTCCGGGTCACCACTCACCTCTTCTAATTTAACGCTAAGGGGAAAACTGCTAAGGTAGCTGCAAAGTATTCCGTGCCAAAAGTAGTCCTACCAGCCGGATATACTGTCCTGATTTTTGTTTTTTGTTTATATTTTTAGAAATATCAGTGAGTGCCACTGTGTTGGATGTTGCCTAACGGTAATGAAATCGACACTGATTTTGTTATTAGCCAGCTAGGCTAATGTATTCTAATGCATTCTCTGTTGGCTGTCTCTTATCCGTGCAGGATATGCATGCAGCATCCTGTCTGACTCACAGAGATCTCATTACAGATCTCTACGGCTCCACGAAACCTTGTCGCTGGCCTCTCCACCTTCATCAATCTATCCTTCGCTCCGTCTCCCTCTTTGCTCTTTGCCCCTCTTTCTCCCCTGGTCTTTTTAGTATGCATAGCTATGTGGCCTGTGTAGGGGAGAGTTGCTGCTTCTGCTGGAGTTCATGGGTGAATGTGAGAGGGGGAATTCAGGAGTGTGCATACATGGAAATCCAGGCTTAAGGCTGACTTTTTGGTACTTGATCTTGATTCCTTTTGCAAGCACACAGATGAGCGCAAAGACTAATACATACATGGTTGCTACAATGTTCTGGTTTTTCCCAACTTCCTGTTCTTCTGTTATGCAGTTTTCTCTCACCCCCCCCCAAAAAACAGATAGGAATCCATTATGTTTTGTTAAGTGAGGTGGAAATGTATTGTAAGAAGTCTGATCATTGATAATATCCTTCTATAATTAAATTTGTAAATTCGGCTTAGGCTTATCAGTGGTTAAGCCTCAGGTGGTTTGTGTGTGTGTGTATGTGTACTCGCCTCCCGGCTACCATGACTACGGCTCAGACAGTCGATGGACATGTCAGGCGGAGAGGAAGAGGATTTATTAGCATTTCTCCCGTGTTTTCTCTGCATGAGAACATCAGCAATTAGCCAGATCCCGAATATACTCTGCCTAGCCCTCCGTCTAGGTGACTGAACATCCCTCCTGGGGGATGCAAATACATGTCCATCTCTGACGTCTGTACTATGACTGCTTTGTTTATCAATTCTATCATATTTCGATTTGTTGCTTGTCAGAGAAAGTTGAACTGAGCCGAAACAGCTTACTATGTGACTTGATGAATACATATTCCAGTTCATCACAGACTTTGAGTTGTTTACATTTGATATTAAATGCCTGAGGGTTGCTGGTTCGAACTCCAGCTCTGGTTTCCTCCGTTGTGGTGTCTTTGAGCTACTGATGGTGTTTAGAAAGCCTGATGGTGCCTGCGTTTACCAGCCATGCTTCTGTCAGTGAGCCCCAGGGCAGCTGTGTGGCTACATTATAGCTTACCACTATCAGTGCGTAAATATGTGAGAGAATGACTGAATCTTGTGCAAAGTGCTTTGGAGTCCTCTGACTCTTGTGTTTCTTTTTTTTGGGTCAAATTTGTATGTTTCAAACTATCAGAATTTGATCTAACTTTAGAAAAATCTAATCTAAATAAATACAGTTTGATATAAAATGAAAAGGTAACCAGGTCCATTATGCTAAATCACTTTAAAGATTATAATTCAATCCTGAATAAAATGTGCTTCACTACATTTTTGTCTCTTGCATAAAACAGCATCAACCCCCTGGGTTAATTTCTGCCAAACCTGCAGAATAAAAGAAAAATCAACCAAACAGAACCTGAATGAAAACAATATGATGTAAAAAAAAAAAAAAATCAACAAAACATGCCAAAATCAAAAGAATTTTAAAAGAGACAACCTTACATCTGTCCACCTACTATTATGGATGAGCAACACATCCAGGATGTCTTGTCCCCTTACTGTCTGAGAAGGCTGTAGGACGACCCTAAAGGAAAACCTCTCTTAATAAACAAAGAACCCCACCAAACTAAGGTGGAACTTCTATGGATTGGCCAGTTAACCAAAATTACTATTAGAGCCAGTTGATGACTCATCCAGGAGGTCACAATCAAAGCCACTCCTTAAGTGTTGCAGAGCGTCACCTGAGGTAACACCACTGTTCATGGTTCAAAAGTAAGAAGGACAAAGAAGGTCTTAATGAGAGTGGTCAAAAACTTCTGGTGACCAAAAGAACACAAAGGTCGCTCTAAAATTTTTTTATTTTCTGCGGGATAACTCAGTGTTATGTCAAATTTAAAGCTAAGCCAGGATTTCAGAAAATGGCGGACACTCAAACAGGCTGGTTGTGGTGCTTTGATCTAGGGCTGCCTTGCTTCTTCATGGTCGTGATGTACAACCTTATTGTGCTGTGAACTATGCAGCAGGACAATGATGTTAAACATATCAGAAGGTCCAATTTCAAAACAGGAGAAACGCCTGAAAATCGTATAGAAGGCTTGGGATTTAGAGAACTGAAGTCTGGAATTAAATGGAACATAATGATTAAGCAAGCATTAATTCTCAAAACCAATCTAATGTGGCTAAGTTGAAGCAAAGCCATGGCGGCCTACCTACGTTCACTGAGACGTAATATAATTATTGACTGATATTAATGGGGGGGGGGTTTGCTGTCAAGAGTCTGTGAACCATTTGTTAAGTTGAGAAGGTAATAACGTTTTAATCTGTCAGCTTTTATAAAATAATGAAATAATCACCAGATCATTATTTTTCTGTAGTTACCCTGATATTGAAATTTGATCGATAATATGAAGGTTTTCTTTTTTTTTTTTCACAGTACTATAGACACAAATGAACTAAAAGAGTACAGGAAGATAAGAAGCAGCAGCAAACAAGCCGGGGGAGTGTCAGACAGAGAGAGACCCCATTATCACACTGGCAGCTGTTTATTTATATTGTCCGCTGCCCAAATTTCAATCCAGCATCGCTTTTATCACCACAGCAACACCGTATTGTCAAGTCCTATCAGCATGCCAGCATGGCTGCTATATGCAGATCTGGCATCAGGCTGTTGATTACTTTCAGATCCCACATGCAGAGCAGCGTTCATTGGTTTCACCACCTGGCTGGCTTACTGTGTTCCACTGGTTGCCATGGAAGCTAATTCACAGGCAGAAAATTCACGCTGTACCATAGAGAGGAGCATATAATATAAAGTGCTGTCACGAAGATTAAAATGGGCTAACATGCTACCCAACCCGAAACCAAATTGGATTTGGAGGGGTATCGTAAAAATATTTTAAGCATGACTAATATCTGTTTAGGATCACACATTTTTCAAAGGTCAACTAAATACGACATCAGAACGAATTATATACCATTATTACTAATATCGAGGAATGATGCTGGTGAAGGCTCAGTCATCCAGGTAGTAGTTATTTCATAAAAAGATAAATAAAAACCATCTACTTGGCTTTTTTTCCAAGTTTGAAGACGTTTTGCTTCCCATCCAGGAAGCTTTTTAAATTCAAAATGTGAAATTACAGAAATGTCTTGATCAAGTGATAAAACTCAAACAGAAAACAGTTGTTCAAGAAAAATATGTATGAGAACAAGTCAACTAAAATGTTCAGTAAAACTGTGAGGCAATCACTGAAATCAGGTGTTTTCTGTAATGTTCAGGAAATGTTCAGTCAGATTTGTGCACCTGTTGACAGGTATGATGGTTCACTGTTCATGAGAAAGGTACTGATATTTGTCTGGGACAGATTCTTTTTTTTAACTAAAAATTTATATTTTATTTTACGAAATGATCATTTACTATATATTTTTATTCATTATTACTTTATCAGTTTTATTAATGAATGTGAATTTATAATTTTTTCTAATAGGAAGGTATGTAAAGTTTCAAGCACAACTGTATTTAGATTTTTTTGGCTGATATTGGATGTTGGACATCAGATAGGGACATCTCATATTATAGCCATTATTGAAAAAAAAAAAAAAAACATTTTCAGAAACAAGCATAGCTCATTTTGTGAAAATATCAACATCTGAAACCCTGATCTGTGTGATGATTCTACTGCTGCAATTGTTTTTTTAAAGGGGCCCAGTGCATCTGATAAGTTTGCATGTCTTGGTTCTGCAATCCAACCATAACCTCTGCCAAACCAGAAAAATAGTGTTACTTCTTTCATTCAACAGCTAATCAAAAACCTAACAAATATCACAACTTGGGAGAGGTGAGCTAGTGGTTAGGGCAGAGCTTGGAATCCTGAGGTTCTGAGTTCAAGCCCCACTCCCACAGACTGCCACTCAAGGTCTCTGAGATAGACCCTTGACCCAACACTGCTCCCCGGGTGCTACACAATGGCAGCCCACTGCTACTTAAGGGGATGGGTTAAATGCAGAGGTAACTTTCTCCAATGTGAGATCAATAAAGTTCAATTATTAACTTAAAGGTTTTTTCCTTTTCTTCCGACATTCAGGAAAAATTTTAGGCATCATCCGTTGAGCTTCTGGAATTTTTCATTATTACTTCAATTTTTCCTTTCAAAGCTTTAATGGCTGAAAAAGTCTGTTATTGCAATTTTATTCATGTTTGAATTAGTTTTAACATTTTGTTTTATAAAACTTAAGTTGCAAACCCTACGTCTTTAGCATAATGACCAAATAATTCTTTAAGAATGGACATAAAGACCATTTAATGTATTTATATTGATAAAAAATCATTTTAAGTTGCAGCTGAAGGTTGAACACCCTAGTTTCCTTTTGTGGGAACACAAATGATTGTTATCTTCTATATAATGTGGGTGAAAGGCTCCTATAACCATGACCTTCTTTTTAGTCGTGTTTCAACCATTAGTATCAGTGAATTTTATTGGGGTTTCATACACAAGATTAAGGAAATAATTAATTCAGTCTCCTTTGCAAAATAGCTACTGGATTCAGAGCGGTTGGGACCATCAGTTTTTTAAGTCTTGCTAAAGGTCTCTCTCCCAAATTATGTATTAAAATTTACCTTCAAGAAGTAAAATAAGTTACAACTAAAATATAAACATTATTTTTTAGATATAGAACTATAGAAATATTTCCATTGGTAAAAAATCAAACCCACATCAGGACAGATGCATGATCTTCTTTTCTTCACCTTTTAAATCAATGAAAGCTTAGATAAAGCCATGCATCCTTCAACCTTCATTTAGTTTTTTATTCTTCCTAAATTTAGCAGTGATAAAATTGGACAAATCAGAGGCAAATATAAGACAAAGCAAATAGTTTTTATGGACTTGCAGTTTTTAAATCAGAGATGAATGATCAGACGAGGGATATGAGAGAGAAGATGAGTCTATTTCGTGTCATGTTCTTCCACATTTCTCCCTCCTTGCTCCTTTTATCTTTCCTCTGACTTATCCTTAATGCTGCGTTATGTAACCGCAGCAGCTGTTTGAAGTCACAGGAGGGAAGGAAGGTGGGTAGAAAAGTTTTCAAAGTGCTGCTGCTGATCAGAACCCAGGAGACAAGCAAATGACAGAACTTGCTTCCAAAACAAACGCCTGGTCCCATCACACTTCCTGCACTTTTCTTTTTTTAATCAAACTGTTTGTTTTATTCTTCAATATGTGCAAATATGTATGCATGATGACACCCTCATAAAGTAAATAAAACATGTCAAACTGTTTATGGGAAACCATCAAATAGTGCAAAACAACTTAAGACAGGAAGGAGAGGCATATATTAATATCCAATTTTTAGTCTTTTTCCTTTTTTCAATCACATCTCAGTCTTACAGAAGGTTTATCTCCTCAGAGAACAGCTGGAAAAAACAAACTAACAATAAATTAAAGAAAGTTGAAAAGCAAAGTAAACGAAAAAAAAAAACAGAACAAAGGTTACTAATGCATGAGAGATTAAATTAAGAGATGTAAGAATCATTGGGCAAAAATATGATGAAATGGAATTTCATCATATTTATTGAGATTTTAAATGTTATTCAATTTAATAAAGTTAATATATAATATGAAACAAGAACTAAGTTTTATGGATTGTTAAGCACTTTAAACATAAAGACATTGACATACAGCCTGTAGTTTATAATGATGCAATGTAAATTATTGCTAGTAAAGCAGGAACAAAATAAGTTTTAAGAAAAAGAAAAACATGCAGAACAGAATATAAGAGAGCACAAAAATAAAAGTAAAACAAAAAAAAGAAAAATAAACAATTAACTGAAGGATTTTAAGGGCCTCTCTATATATTGATGAACAAACTCACACCAATACATAACTATCGATATAAGTTGATATGAAAGCCTTATTTCATAGCACATTTTCAGCCATTTTGCAACACCCAATATTAAATGCACTGTCTTCAGTTCCTTTTTTATAATATAAATCTGAATCAAAAACTCAGAGCTAAAAGAAAATCGGTTATCGGATAGGCAAGGGAAAGACTCCAATCATTACATCCTCCCTTTAAAACTTTTTGTTAGGTTCCTGGATTAACTGCTCTCTTTTTGTATATTTTCTCCTTAAGAAAGCCCACCAGCTGCAACTCTTATTTCCTTGCACACTTCCACTTATAAATGCGTTTCCACTTAAGTACCTAAAAACACACTCTAAAATTACTAGATTACTATAATTACAGCCTTTCTTGGTGCTGACAGCTGTACAGCCAACTCGGATCCTTACATATGCAAAATTTGGCCAAAATCCTTTAAAAACGCAGACATAACTCTGCACATTGTAGTGGATCGGGACGTGTGAGTGATGTCACAGCCTTCAGGTGCGACATCTCACCTAGTTCTCGTTGTGCATTTCCTTACAGTAAAGGAAAAAGAGACATAAATCTGTATGCGTTGTTTTACATTGGACAGGATGTACAATGTATATCAGTTTCTCATTCAATAAATTTGAAAACAAACTGTCTTTCTCATGGACACATCACGTTGCAAAGAGCATTGCCAGTCACAGTCACATGTGAGATGCCTTTAAGGCCTCGCACCAACACTTATTAGCATGGATACACACAAAATGTGTTGATTACTGATCTTTTACAAGCGCTATTTATTCCCCTTTAATGAGACACATGTGATCAAATACTCATCAGCGATGAAAAGACGGCCCACCACCACCACCGCCCCTCAACAACCCCCAGCCTCTTCCTAATTCTGTCTAGCAGCGGCAGCGGCAGTGTAAAGCCTTGTTTTGATGCAGCGAGGCTGGGATGAGATGATGAAGAGGAAGAAAACAGCTTAGAGGAGAGGAAAGAGGAGGAAGATGCTGAGGGACGCGAAGGACAGTTGATGAACTGCACAGAGCTGGACATCATCCAGATGCTTTTAATGAGCAAAGTGCCGCACCCAACACCTCGCACCTAATTGCATATACGCACACACACATAGACCTATACACACTGATGCAGGAAGCTTATTTTTGCCTCCCATACTCTGCAGCATCCCGCCATCCTGCACTAAGTACTCCCTCAAGATCAAACAAGCGGCTCACAGTAACCAGCATACAGATGAGCCTTTCCTCTCCCCTCCTCCCTCTCTCCCCTGCAGTAACCTCTTGCTCTTCCTCTCCTCTTTCCTTCCCTCTCCTCTTGCAGAGGGGAACACATTGGCCATCACTCAACAAACACACTGCGCTGACACTGCCCGGGATAGTCCAATAAAAACATATTACCTGCAAACTGCATTAAGGCCCAAGTGTGGGCCAGATGCACTCGCAAACACAGTCGTGTGTGTGTGTGTGCGAGAGGGGGCATCAGTGTGTAATCAGATCTAGGTTAGAAGCGACAGTATTCTGTTCACTGGAACAGCCTGTACCCGCCCTGTCACTCTGCATATGATCTGAGGTCCTGGATATAAACCGCCTGCTCTCAGTATGCCCATAAAGATGAAGTCTAAGTGTCTGAGATGAAGAGGATCTCTTTCAGTTCGTCCTTGGGTTTGGGCGCGACATCATGCTGCCAACACCATGTGTTTACACTTTTGCCTGCAATTCACAATAAAGCCATAGAAAACACACTTTGGAGTTGGCAGATTTCAAGTGCTCTGTTATTTTTCATAAACACATAAGCTGCCGTGTGATTATCCGAGCCACAGGGCCTTGCAAAACTAACATGAAAAACTTTATGGCTTTTTTTTATGCAGCCACAGCTCCTTTTTTATCAACACCGATCAGCTTCCCTCTTCACCTGAAGTAAAGCATCCCACAGCATGATACTGCCATACCATGCTTTACTATAGCAACCATGTGTTTGGAGTTATGTGAAGCACGACTTTTCTAGATTCCTTTCTGTGTTCTATGGCAAACAACAACCTTCACTACATTTCGGTTTGATGATTTTCCTCTTGCCAATCATCCATAAGCCAAAATTTGAAAAGAGTGTTTTTCCCAGCTAGGCTGCGGATATCTGCTCCACACTTTACTAAGCTTCTCTAATAAACCTCTGATGGCTTCATAGAACAAACGTATCCACCCAGATGGAAAATCTTTACTAATAGGGCAACTTCTGGGCAATTGACTAATCTGGATCTCATTTAGGGGTATCAGAGTAAGGACATCAGACTTCCCTTTCCCCTGACACCTCTTTTAGGTCCCCTGGGGAACACAGAGGAGTGCCTAGGCCAGACGAGACACATAGTGCCTCCAGCATGCCCTTGCCTCTTGTGTGGGACATGCCTAGAACACTTCCTGAGGGAGACATCCATGGCACATCTGAAACAGATGGACAAACTGCCTAAGATGACTCTCCTGAGTGAGGAGGAGCAGCAGCTCTACCCCGAGCCCCTCACCTGGTCTCCAAGGGAGTGCCTGGGCACCTTGCAGAAGAACCTTATTTTAACACCTTTTGTCCAGGATCTCATTCTCTTGTTCATATCCCTTGAAGGTAGTAACATAAACTTTTTATCTTTATATCTAAAAAACGTTACGAAACCATATTGTTTTGTTCCACATCACAATGTGCACTACTTTGTTTGAATGTGACAAAATCTGAGAAAGTTAAAGAAAAAAAAGGTACCGTGCATCGTGACAAACGTAGCTATCGCTGCTTCGTATTGATTTGTTTCACATCACCTTTCTTTCTGTTTGTGGAAACTGTAACATTACTTTGTGCTGTGCTCTGGACAGAAATTCAAAGCACACGCTCACTGCAGCATGCAGAGGGCTGGATTACCAAATAGGGTCATTTACAAGGTTTTGCAGCGTAGCAAATACTTTAAGAAGTTAAATAAATTGAGGCTGCAGGTCTCCGCAAGACATTCGGGCACACTGTTTTTCAACCCCTTCATCCCTCAGGAAGCTCAAGCCATCCTTTTGCACAAGTTGAACAGAAAGGTAGACACCCAGTTTCACTTTCATTACAAAATCAGTGGAGACAATTTACAAACAGCTTAAAAGAGATGATTTAAGGAAACCCGTTTATAAAAGAAAGCACAAATTTTCAGCATCAAATAATGTGAGTCATACGCGGATTCATTGCTCCCTGAAGCCTTGTCTGTGTTTGTAGCACTTTTCACTAATGAGGGACAAACATCTCTTTTTCCTCCATCTCCTCGTGTGTTTAATAACAAGCACAGAAAAAATGACCATGAGCCTTCTGGGCAATTATATGGGCTCTTGGGGGCTTATAGTGTGTTGCTTAGAAACACACAGACACAAACTTAGACTTTAGGAATTAGGTTAAAATTTATGAAAACGGGCAAGCCGATATAAATACAGGTGCAGACCAATGGAAAGACGGGGAGATTAGGGGTGAGGAGGAGAGCTGTCCTATGGGTTTTGGCGTCTTACAGACAGGAAGCTTTTTTTCCCCCACTCATGTATTTGTTTTTAATCAAAACAGGGGACTGCGAAGGAAGGTTGACGGAAGAGGAGGAAAAAAAACGAAAAAAAAAACAAACAAACAAATATGCACAAAGGGCAGCCTTTGCTTTCCATTTCACCAGAACAGCATGTTTCCAATTCCAGCATGCCCTTTACTGACCACCTGAGACACAAACAGACACACGCTTTCTGGTAACTCCCGCTCTTAGCTTCCTTTCATTGTGTTGCATCATACAGGAGGGAGATGAAGTCGGGCAAACTCTCTGCATTTTCTTAGCGAGGTCAGTGATTGTGCATCTTGTGACCTGTCTTATCTGTCTCTTTTTACACTGTAAACATTGTTCCGCATATCTCTAAGAAACACTTCCTCCACCATCAGCAGCACACAAAACATTGATATTCAGTTCTGTATCACACAAAAACATTCAGCATTGAATACAATTAATACCCATGCATCTCAGCTAATGGAGAAACAATTGAAAAACATCCCAGTTATCCAATTCAACAAGTGAAACTCATATACATTTGTTGCACAGATTGTTTTCAAGAGCTGCCGTCCATCGGCCCATCTACCGTCACGCTTAACCCTGCTGGGGTTGCGAGGGGTGCTGGTGCCTATGTCCAGCTGTCTATGGGCGAGAGGCGGGGTACACCCTGGACAGGCCGCGAGTCAATCGCAGGGCAACACAGAAACAAACCATTAAGAACACACTCATACCTAAAGAGAATTTAGAGAAGCTAATTGTTTTCAAGAGTTAATTTCTGTTTATTTTTAAGATTATGACTCAAAATGTATGAAAAGCTTACATTCAAATTGTTACAAATTTATAATATTATACAAAATAGAAATTGTATTACATAAAGTCTTGTGCCAGCTGAAGATTATGTCTCTGTAATGAACAGGATGTGCACTCACATCCTACTGCTCTTGAATTAATTACTGCAGTGGGACATGAAGGTGATCAGCCTGTGGCTGGGCTGAGCTGCTCTTATACATTGTTTATCTGCTGTCTATCACTGGTTTGAGATTGATTTCTAAATTATTCCTTGGTGCTTTTTTCACAATTCTTTTCCTTCCACTAAACTTTTCCCTGCTATTTTTTGGATCCAGTACCCGGGAGCAGTAAACGTTGCAAGCAATGACCTATGGTGTCCTACTTTCCTTCTGGAAGGTGTCAATAACTGTCTGTTGGACTGCCAAGTCAGCAATCTTACCTGCAGTGTGTTAGCCACAATATTTCTAGATTACAATTTAAGTTATTCTCATGCAACATGGAAATTTTCTGAGAATTATTTTTTTTTATTCAATCTAAATTGATGCACCTGTACATCCGTCTTCCTCCTCATTTCCCAAACTGATCTTTTTCATCAATAGTGCATTCTTTCCATGATACACACACACACGTTATGTCCCACTATCCTTAGGGGGAATTTGCATTGCCTTTCATTCATTTCACATTCACAACTGAGCCTAACCTAAACTTTATTCACATCTCAGTCCTAAACCTAAACCGCTTGAGCACCAGTTTACTGGAAAACCGGCCTTACACTGTCCCCACAAAGGTAACAAATACTTGGCCACACACACACACCAACACTATCTCACCCCTGTTTCTCTCCCAGACACTTCTCTCTGCACCCTCTCTCTGCGTTATCTCGGCCGTCACCCTCCCTCCTCCCTGTTGTGCTGCGCACCCACACGCTCTCACATGTTCTCCACCTCCCTCCCACCTTTATTTACTCTCCCCTTCCGTCACACCTCTTCCTTTCTATCCCTCTCTCCTCCTCTTGCATCCTCTCCATCCCCATCACCTCAGGGCCAGTTCGGCTGTGGGGTAGCATCAGTTTTGTGACACTGCAGTCTTAGTGCAGATTTTTAATGACAAGCTGGTGATAAAAGCAGGGTCAAACAGGAGCTTTTGAACAACAACAAAACATTTATGAGTCATATGCATAGGACCAGAATATATAAGTCCATGCTGTACTAAAAATAGCACACTGGCCACAGAAAATCCTCAAAAGAAATCCTCAAAAGATGCAACCACTTCATACCATAACATATTCATGCCTTAGACAGGATGCACATGCATGTGGGTGTATGTCAGATCCCTGCTTATGCAATGGTCAGAGTAAACAGCATGCTATGACACATCCCTGCGCCGACTTATAGCGCCGTGTTATGAGACTACGTAACACATTGACAGACTGTGGATGCTGATTGCTCCAAGGGAAGAGTTGAGGCTTAAAAGCTTGCATCCTTCCCACATCCATGTGTTTATTGAGCTGGTTTTCCATGCTGGTTGTTTGAACAGATGCTGGAGGAAAACAAGGTCGAGGCAGGTGTTGGTGGGTGTGTTTGTGTGTGTGTGTGTTTGTGTGGGAGGCAAATGCTCTGCCCCAGCAAAATGAAAATAGAGCGCAGTCCCAAGAGAGAGCCTGCTGTCCTCTATTAGGCGTGCAGATGTACACACAGACAGGCAGTGAGACAGACACACGCCCCCCTTTTTTTTTTGCATTCACTGCCATCACTTCATTCTGCAAGATTCCCCACAACATTTGGAAACAAATGACAGGTGGAAGCTCTGTACCTGTGTTAGGAGGGGTCAGCCGTTCTCCCCTCCTTCCTCCTATTCCCTTCTTGTTCAGCCGGTCTGGGCAGAGGTGAGCCAAGCAGAGGCGAGCCGAGCCAAGCGTACGGCGGCGAGGCTCAATCCTTTCACCCTGCGATGCTGAAAATGGCACCAATATTCCCTGACAGCAGCAGGCTGCCTTCCTCTCTCTCTCCTCCCTCTCTCTCTTCTCTCTTGCTCGCCTCCCTTCTCTGCTTGTCTGCTGCCATGTTGAGTGCACGTAGGGTGAGGGGCGGGCTGAAAGGAGGGAAGAAGGAGGGGTGAGAGGGAGAAGGGAAAGGAGGAAACAGTGAGGGGGGACTCAGGGGGATAAGAAAGCAATTAGAAGACAGCCCCTCTTCCTTCCAGTCAGGAATATATAATGGAATTAGCTCTAAAAGTGTGTGTGTGTCTGAGTGTGGGTTGGAGGTCAGGGGAGGTGAGGAGCGGGAGGTGTTGGGGTGCCCAGTCTTGCAGTCTCTGCTGGGGAGTCTAGCAGCCACCAATTGCAAAAGTGGGAAAGAGCAGATGGGAGAATGTCTGTGGAGTGATTGCAATCGCCCTGTGTGTGTGTGTGTGTGTGTGTGTGTGTGTGTGTGTGTGTGTGTGTGTGTGTGTGTCAGGACTAGAGAGAGAGATGGAGAGATTGCTGATGTGCTGTTTGGAGGGAGGAGGCGGCTGCTTCAAAGCCTTCCCATCTCCGGTTTTTCTCCCTCATCCTCCTCTTCCTGCTGTGTGTGTGTGTGTGTGTGTGTGTGTGTGTGTGTGTGTGTGTGTGTGTGNGTGTGTGTGTGTGTGTGTGTGTGTGTGTGTGTGTGTGTGTGTGTGTGTGTGTGTAAGTGTGGAGGCTTCATGCCTGTTTTGGTTCTGTTCTCCTTTTTTGTAACTGCATATTAAGTTGAAAATGTGTGTCTACGGATGAAAAAAAAAGAAGACTCGCTGAAATCTGTTTACTCATGTATGAAAAGCGATGACCATAATCCCAATGTGAGAGACGGTGATAGGAAAAAGATGAGTGGGAGCTTGCAGTGTTTTTTTTTCTGCGTTTGGGAGAAAATTAGATAACAAAAGGAAAAGAAAAAGGGGAGAGAGAGAGTGTGTTTGTTCCTGTGTGAAGATGTGTGAGTCTGTCTTTTGATGGATGGGGACTGAGCCAGGCGCTGCATGAGGGAGATATGTGCATGTCACTGATTGTGCCATGAATGAAAATAAGAAGGAAGGGAGAGGGAGTGAGTGAGGAGAGGAGAGGAAGGGAGGGGATTGAGTGAGACTCTCCTCCTATTCGCAACCATATTAAGTGCCAAAAGCGCCACGACATAATAAATGAATCAACAAATCATTATAAACAATGATTTAGCCATTTTTGACAAAAAAGCGCTCACAAAGTCCCTTTAAAGCTAAAGCCTTATGTTTTAATTGTAAGCTGCTTGATAAAAGTTTAATATTAGCTACACTGCAAAAAATAAAAATCTAAATCCTTTTTTTCTTAAAATAAGTGCATTTTTTCTTGAACTGATGAGGAAACTGAGACATTTTGCCAAATGGACAAGACAATTTACATTTAAAATAAGGAATAAAATAGCACATTTTTTTATTTCAAGTGCATATTATCTAATTATCTTATTTTAGGAGTAAATTACTCTCTGTTGGCAAATGATCTAATTTACCTAATCAAATTAAGGCGAAATACACCTAATTTAAGATTATTATTTTTTAAAACTTTTTTCTAGATTGTTTTTGTAGTGTAGAATATCAAAATGGGTAATCAATATAAGCAAATACTGAAATAAAGAAGGTCGAAGAGGGATATGATTTCTGTGTCTCCATTGTCTATTTGCTTTGAGTATCAAATAATAAGCAGTCCAGGTGCGTCTATAATTAACATCAGCGCCCCTCACCTGTTGTTTCAGTTGGCTCCTTGCAACAAACCTCGAAGCGTCATCTTGAATATCTCAGCCACTTGAGCAGCTCACTGTAAATGGCACTCGGGTGCAATTGAGGCAGTGGCCCGAAGACGCTTCTGGCACGTCCAGACGAGACGAGCAGCCTCTGCTGCGCACATTACCGTGAACAAACTCGCGCCGTTCAAGGGCGATTGATTCGGTGTTTAATTCCTCCTTGACGCAAAAGGATGCGCCTCAGTCTGACCTTGACGGCAGACTGGAGGAGGTTTGACTCTGTCACAGCAGACAAACACTAAGCGTTTCCTTAATGTGCCTGAATCTCATTTTGACTTGGCCTAATAAAAATGTATCCTGGTATTTTCCAGTTATAGCCAGCTAGGAGGACATTCCCAAGTTTAGTCGCTATAAAGAAAAAATTCCTTATTTTCACACAATGAGATGAGCAGCAGCACTTCTTTCTCTTTGAAGCTAATCTAAAACTAATCAGACTGACCAATCACAATGACATGAAAAATGTGTGTTTGTCTGCTTCATCATGGCCTCCTCCACTTTCTTCTCTTGACACAGTCAGCCCTTAAAGCATCAAATCACATCAGTCTTATTTAAAGGTAATGCTCTGAAGACTATTGTGCAGCATGGAGCTCAATAACAACTATCTAATGCAGCCAAGCAATGTGCAAGGATGCAGAGCGTGCTCAAGCTCTTGCGCCTGAATCGTTTTGGTGCGGTTATCCTCCACGGGATGCATCTCTTTTGATCAATGCGAATCTGAGCTAGGCGTGATTTTTCCTGCAGCTTCCATCAATAGGGATAGACAGGGGTTAAACACGGCTGCCTCTGAAGAAGTGTTTGAAAGTCTGTCTAATTTCAGTTTAAAAGCAACACACACACGGTGAAGCATGTGCATTCGGTTTGCAGATGGCTGCAGACATACAAATCAATGTTTCTGTGAACTAGGTTAAGTTAATATAGCCTCTGTATATCCTATTTCACCACTGTCTTTCACTGTCCTGGCAGCTGTATATAAACGTCCTTTCTGAGGCATGTCCAAAATGACTCCTCTGCAAGGCTAAACAGCAATTATGATCATTTCCAGTCTGGTTATTTCAATGAAAATGTGGAATATTTCTGCTGTAAACATCTAAAGACAAAACAGGATTGCTTTACTTACATAGATCTTGGCAATGATGACTGGCCTGAATACTCATTTCATTCTCATTTCAACTAGCTTTCCCCAGTTCTCAATAACATTCATCTATGTCACGTGCTCCAGCCTCTATTTAACCTGCCTTCTACCAGTCATCAGTGCCAGATTATTCAAGCCCTTGATGAGAATTTTTTAGCGTAACTTAATGTTTGTTATTCTAGCTTTGAACTTCTGAGCCTGCCTCTTCCCATTCTAATTTGTTTGCCTGACCTGTCTTTGGACTCCTGCTGTAACCTGCCTATTTACAGAACCTGGAGCTGATTCCTGACACCGTCCTGGATTTCCCTTTGGTACCTCCTTAGATCTCTGATCTCCTGGCTCTGACTCCTGAGCACATCCTTGACACTGACTTTGGCTTCTCCCTCTGGATTATCTTGCCTTCCTTTGTCTGCGGTCTCAGAGACTTTAACTTCTGGGACTCTCTGGGCATCGTCTTGTCGACAGCCGAACGGCTGGAACCAACCTCTTCCTCTGGGCATGGACTGAACCAAATTAGTGACTCACACATTCATATTCAGCCTCTGCTAGCCAGACATGGTCACACACCTGTGTTCTCTCCCTGCAGAGGTTCCTTGCCTTTCACAGCGAATCCTTTTACTGAATATAAGTTTTTGAGAAATCTAATTGTCTTTTTGCTTAGAAAAGTGGATCCCCTGTTCTGAGCCTTGACACATAGCACTTTTTCAAGTCAGGAGATTTGACCAAAGTGCGTTACACTACATTCAGTCATCCAGGTACACACTGATGGGGGCAAGCTACATCGCACCATCACAGCTGGCCTAAGGCTCACTGACAGAAGAGAGGCTGGTCTACACAGTTGCGACGTGGGCCTCTGACTTCCATCACCAGCATCGTGAATGAAGTGTCTTGAACAAGGACACAACAATAAAAGCCAGAGCTGGGGTTTGAACCAATGACCCTTTGATTGCAAGGCAAACTCCTGCATCCCCACCACTTTCACCCAGACAGCCAACCATGAGCTGGAACACCCTACTGAAATCACCTGAAACCTGTACATTTGCTACCCATGTTCTGCATGCACGTATTTAAGCCTGTCCTGACTACTGTATGTTTTCTTTGATGATGGCATACGTGCTGACTTCTCTATAGATTGCCCTGCGAGTGACTGAAAAGGTTAGGTGTAGTAGGAGAACATATATAGAAGAAACTACATGGAATTACAACGTAATCAGTTTAGCCAATCCTGGAGTTTGCTAAGGCTTAGTCTCATCTGTTGCTTTGTTTTAGCTAAAATAAAGATTTTGCATTTTACTTTGCTCTTTCAAGAACCTTTTTGACACAGGTTGCATTTTTTTCAGTCGACATAATAGAGTATTTTGGGTACCCTTTTAAGGTAGATAGACTTGTATATAGAATATGTTGATGAGGCTCCAATATTAGTTTCCATAAACATTTGCATCAATCCTTCTGTTACTCCACCTTGTACTCTCCTCTTTACTTATCTTATCCACTACCTGCTGCTTTCCACAATTGACCTTGTGTACTTCCACTTTTCTGCCTTCCATATTGCTACTTTTAACAATAGTTCTTGTAACTCTTTCTAATTACTAACACACTTTCTCTCTGTTTTGAAGGCCAGCAATTATTGGGAATTGTTACAGCAATGTTATCACCTTAACAAATATGTAAAACAAAAAACCACTTCATATAGCCATGACAATAAAAATTAGATGTTTCTTCTTACGTTAAGATTTCCTGTCAAATTTTGGTCATGTTTGGTTGCTGTGTCAGAAAGAGATTGTAGTTTGAAATAAAGCCCTCCGGAACCCCCTAAATATTAACATGTGAGCTCTAAAACTGACATCTTGTTGTATATGTGTTTGTTTGCTGTTGTGTTGACAGAGCTGACTGAAAAACAATATATAAGGATGTATCAAATCAGTTTTACTTGTAGAAAAAGTAAATAGTTGCAGAGTGCTTGGCAATTTTGAAAATAATTTATGAGTTTATGTGTGCACTGTACTTCTAGCAATTTTTAAGTCTGCTAAACTAATGGCCATTATATCGATAATTCCTAGATATAAAAACCTTCTAAATCTTGACTGGAGACAGAGATTCTTTAAAAAGAATCATAAGTGGAAGGTAAATGTTTCCCTCTTTCACTAAGATGATTTAATTCTTAAATTCTAGCATAGCAATAAACATTTGCACAATGAAAATTTGTTTAATACTGCAAAAGTTTTGAACAGCTTTTCTTAAAACATCCTCAAACAGCTAGTACAGCAACATTGCTTAAATCAGATTCTATGTAAACTGCAACAGCAAAGGGAAATTTAACCGTGTTGTAATCATATTCGGTTGACATGCTGCTTATTAAAAAGTATGTGGCTATTGTAGCAGAAGGGGACTTTAGTCCTGACACCCTTCACCCTTACACCAACAATAACCATAATTCTGGAGCATTTCTAAAATGAACTATGATAGTAAAACACATTTATTTAAATAAAATTCATTCAGATTTTTAAGGCACATCCATTTTAATTTAATTGGGTGTTTGAGGATCCAACCAGTAATACCTCGGATCAATCGGAAGCAGGCCAAAAAGGGTGTCTCTCTGTTGCCATAGAGGCAGGACAGTAGAGTTTGATGTTGTTACTAGGCAGGATAAGCTGCCCCTGAATAAGGTGGGGGATGTGGGCTGGTGTGCTGCGGTGGGTAAACAACATCAATACCCGTTGGGAGTGATCTAGAATGGTGTTGATACTCTTGACGTTTTGAAGGCAAAGACAAATGAGACACTGTCTTACAAACTTTTTATCTTAAGAATGTTACCATGTTAAAATTAGGAAGCGTACAATAACCAAAAATAAGTACACCACATCTCGATATATGATTTAATAGCTTAATAGCTTTTTCAGTAAAAAAGCAAAAAAAAGGGGAAACAATTTTATTGAGAGCATTACTGTCTTTCCAAATGTATATATATATATTTAATATACATTCAATCCACAGTCTTTAGGTGGCTTTTTGTTTATTCAAATAAAGAAGCTTTAATTGCACTGTTACGCCATCAGATGGATGTCCATCTCAACCTAGTTCTCAAGCTTCTATAAAACTCACTAAACAATATCTATTGTGAAACACAAAAAGTAATTCCCAGCTATGATGTCAATTCAGGACAACAAAACACGTCACAATTGTAAACAAGGTAGCTACTATAACAAAGCTCTAGTGCCATCTAGTGAGCTATCATATTACTTGTTTTTTAATCTGAAAAGCTGCCTACTGGCTCCCTCTACTGACAAAAAGAGTGTACATTTGTTCACTCTGAGTTGAAAATGGTGAATATATTGTTTTTTTCTTTTTTATTGTTGCTTTTTGCCCATAAAAAACAAGTGTTTCAATGCAAAAATAGGATCCACTAATAAACATAATTCAAAGCACATTCCCAAATAAATCTCACCTTGATGTCATTTGTATCCCCACTACTGGCCCTGCAGATGGGTCCAATTATTATCATTGACAATCTCATATGCTCCACGTGGCTCTGTTTTAATTGTAGCTGAAGAAAAATTGGTGCTGGTGTTTGCGCTATTAATGGCCCTTGCTGACGGAAATGCTATGGTCGTCCAGCAGCACCTCAGGCAAGTCACATAAAACACTAGATTACTAGCTCTATATCTTCAGCACCATGGACAGCAACAGGATTTTAAACGCCTTTTGCAGCCCTTCAGGCAAAAAAGCTCACACATCTGCAGCCATATCTAAATATACAGGCAATTTTGTGCAGCTTTTTTTTTGTTATTGCACACTTTATTCATGTCATAAACTTCACAGTAACAATGCAAGAAAACAGAAGCAAATCACTGCACAGTGCAGCTTGATAGATCTTCCAAATAGTAATAGGTATTTACACAGAAAATATCAAAAACATGAAACAGTGTCCCATGGTTATCCCTATGTCTGGGTGAGGTGTTGTTTTCCTTTTTCACCCAGAAGCACGTTGTTTTAATCAACTTCACACTGTTCTGCTCTGGGAATCTGTTAATACTGCCAACCCAAAAACATTCAAGTACTGCAGATCTGCCATTGCACAAGTACCAGGTTAGCCAATACACAGGACCCCTAGAAAATTAAACATAAACAAATACAATTGCACTGGCAATACTTGCACAACTTAACCTATAAAATTAAACATCTTTGTAGTTTGGCATCACCAGAACAGAAAAATATACCATGGAATGCCAATCTCTATGGTAAACAATAAAAAGGATGTTAGCAATGCAAGATACAGCCCATACCTTCCTTAAACTTCCAGGATACATCCAGGAACCTTTCTGGAACTTTACAAGTAAATAATATAACCTTAATTGAAATCTCTCAGAACTTACTTGACATGTTTCTGAGCCTTTCTAATAGCTTTACTGTAAATAAGTTTTGGAGGCAGAGTTTGTCATGGGTTGATTTAAAGGTGGTTTCTCTTGGAAAGTCTGCAAAGCACCTTGGGGTTTCTGGAACAGCTAACAATATAGTCAAATAAAGTTTTGTTTCAATTCACCTCATTGGTTCCTAAATGTAAGTAAATGAATTCACTTACTTTTAAGTAAATCAAGTTAATTATTATGAGTTAAATAATAATATAAAGCTTTCCTTGAAAGTTCCAGAAAGTATAGTGCATGTTCCTGAAAATACATGGTCTGTTTGTAAGGGTTTCTTCAAATATCTAGTAGTGTCAATGGAAGATCAATGAGAGTACCTAATACAACTAGTAGACGGAAATTACCATGAAAGATTCTGAAAGTTCCAGGAAAGGTCTGAAAAGCAACCTATAAGTGTTTCCGTAAAAATTCAAAAAATATCCACTGGACTTGGTTTTCAAGATTTGAAGACGTTTCGCCACCTTTCCAGGAAGCTTTCTCAATTCAAATGTCTGGATCCGCAGTGAGTTTGAGTCTTATATCTTTAACGACCGACCCCTAGAATCACAGACAGGTTCAGATATTACAGGCTAACGATGGAAGGAGGTGGCGAAATGTCTTCAAATCTTGGAAACCAAGTCCAGTGGATATTTTTTGAATTTTTACGGAATGACTATGACCTGGATGACTGAGAACCTTCATCAGCAACCTATAAGTTCTCGAAAAGTTGTATGTAATTTTCAAGATGAACATTCTAATTTGCAGTATTTAAAACAAAAGTATAATGAATAAGTAACAGCAGGGTATTCTCCTTTATGTAAATCAAAAATAAATAAAAACTCAATCATCAAATCTTGCATGAAAGAATAAAGAGGAAAAAAATGACTTAGTACTGCAGACAGGCTTAATTAAATCTTAGCAAATTAAACAAACCATTTTTTAAAGATGGAAAGACATGGGTTGCACAAGAGGGTGTATATATGTATTAACTTTTTTGTTTATGCTCTTTGTTTAAATACATGTAGTGCAAGATTGAAACAAAATAAAATAGACAACTAAGGCAAAGTAAAAAAAAGAATTTTCATGTTCTACAGTGTAAAATACATACCTAATCTCTGAAGTAGGTAGTTAAATCTAGCTTGTCATCCTGTAAATTTGTGCCAAGGGAAATAAAGCTTACAAACATTTTTTGGACAAGCCCATACTCTCCTTTGTGTAAGACTTTAGCGTCCAGGCATGAGATACGCTTTGGAACATTCACTATAAACAATAAATCTTGTTTTGTTTATAAGAAAGTCTTCTGTAATATCACGATAAATGATAAAGCTTAAAAGGTCTGACTATATGCCCTTCAGTCAGTCAGTGAGTCAGTGTGATGCATTTGGTTATGTATTTGCAAAAACAAATAAAACATACCAGGACAAAAGCCAAAACACAGCAGATGTTCCTTTATGTCTTAAACAGATCAAACAAAACAATAAAAAAGTAAAACATATGGCTGTATATGACAATTATAAAGCCTCCACATAAGCATGATCTTTTATTTTATTTTTTATACAAACACACCTAAAAGCAGTTTCTATAGAGGCAATGACGGCAGTCTTGGAATTCATTGAATTCAGCTTGATTTCAGAGGTGGGATTTCTGGTCCAATCCCAATAGGTAAACAGGCAATGCTGCTTGTGGTCCATTAGGGCTACGTGTCAGTGCTGTCACCCTGTACGACTCTCACCCTTACTACCTATGGCCCGGGCCCCTGTGAGTAGCTGTGTCCCCAGAGAGGTCCTCCTCCACAACATTAACATAGCCCTCTTTTTCTATGCAGCCCGCCAGAACCTGCAGAACTAGTCGGAGCCTCCGGTCCATGGCCAGGAGGTGAGGCTGGATGAGTACAGGGGACAAGCGGTCCCGCAGCAGGGACTCCTCCATGAGTGAACTCAGCTGGTACTCCTCTTTGGCCAGCAGCTGGAGACGCAAGTAAGTGGACTTCCTGACCCTAAAGTAACAACAAGAAAAATACATTCAGCTTCTTAAAAAGAGTTTATTTTTTTAACCCCCACACTTTGACTCTCATTAGATTCTTAACTTAAGTTAAAATCTAACTGAAGTTAATGGCAGAATGTTAAGTTTGATCTAGAAAGAAAACTTGTTTGTATAAGGACGAGAAACAAATATAAAAAAATATGATTCCTGCAAGACAAGCAGTGTTACTGTTTGCATTTTAGGAGATCATGGGCTGAGAGGCTTACAGTGATGAAAATAAGCATTTGAGGGTCTATGAGGGTCAGAATTGTAGCTGATAGATAGGTGTTCAAATACTTATTTGCAACCATATCACACAAATAAGTAGTTAAAAAAATCATACATTGTGATTTATTTATTTTTTTAGATTATGTCTCTCACAGTGGGCATGCACCTATGATGACAATTTCAGAATTTGAATTTGCAAAATAGCAGGGTGTTAAATACTTATTTCCCTCACTGTAAGTTTTACTATTGTTTGCAGTTTTGTAAAGATAAAACAAAATCCCAAAGAATGATTGTTGTTGGATGAGACTGAAGGATGAGGATAAAGTGACATTTTTATAACATCCCTTCTGACCTAAGATGTTTTTTTCACTTAGAGTGTGCATAAAAATCCTTAAAACATTTGCTTAGGTAATTCAAGATTATAGAATCTATCAGGAAATGGACAGAAAATCTCACCTGCAGCACTGGCTGAGAGGTACGAGGATGGACAGCTCATCATGTGAGTGCTTTCCAAATCTACAACCAAAGGGAAAAACATGAACATGTGATTTATCACAGATATATTCAGTATTCAGTCTTTAAAGAGTAAACAGACATGTCAATTAATAATATTTCAATGATAATTACTCATGCCTCTTCAACTATTTTACATTTTGTCATGGCACAACTTTAATGTGATTTATGAGGATTTAACACGACACCACAACTCATAGTAGCGAACAGCATACAACAACAACATAGATAGAAAAGAATAAAAACAGAAAAAACAAAGAACAGAGAAAAACCTTCCCACAGCATGATATACCCACCACCATGTTTCATCATGGGGAGCAGTTCATTATAGTGTATTCTATTTAGGTCCAACTATTTAAGTTTGGCCCCATTTGAACAAGGAAGGTTTGTTCTTTTTAAACTGCAAACTTTTATTTATTTATTTTTTTTACTCTTTTAACAATACTTTTCTTATAGACACTCTTCAATTCAGGCCATATTGGTAGATTGCATGACTAATAAGTATCCTGCTAACAAATGTTCCCTCCTGAGCTCTTGTTTAGTCATCATAGGCCTCTTTGGCTGCTTCTCTGATTAATGCTCTCCTTCTCTGCCATGGTAATTTAGGTCCATAGACATGTACATTTAGGCCTGCATCTTTTACCATTATAATCTTATCAATTTGGCATTATAATTGAACAGTGATCTGCAGCACACTAAATGTGATCAATTACTTAAACCTGCTTTAAACTTCTACATAATTTAATGACTGACATATCTGCCCAATTTCTTGGTTATAGTTTAGTTTGCTTAGTATTAAGTAAACTCTGAGGTTTTTACAGACACAGAGACTGACACTTCACTTATTACGGTATTGTATTGAAGCACTGAGGGATAAACAGAGCTGCATGCCACTCAGTTTTGCTTAAATGCAATTAGTTCAGAATCATTAAATATTTGAAATGAAGCTACTAAACTGTATTTTGTTGGTCTATCACATAAAATCCCTTATAATTAGACTATATCTGTTGTTGAAACATTGTAAATGTGTTGTGTATTTAGGCACTCTCAAATACCAGAAACCTTTTATTGAGATAGACACAAGGGCAACACAATTAAAGCCAAAAGAGGAAAGCATTAAAACAGCTGAATATATTTACCCTCTTCCATTATCAAGGTGAATGATAAAAGTGTCATTTCCAAACTTCTCAAAGGTTTCATAATGATGACGATCCATGTTGCCTGAATACAAAGGAAAGTGTTACAGTGATAAAACATTCCTCATCTCTTATATATCTAAAATAATTGTTATAATAGGTACTTTAATTACTATGAGAGTTTAACCAAAATTATTTGGCCGGCTTACCCATTAAAAAATCAAAGATGGTCATGTCCATGATGTCCAGCAATCTTGTCCCTCGATCATACGGGGGCGTCTGCTTCACTTCGTCACAATAATCTGGGTCAACTTCCCACCTGAAAGCATGAAATTTAGCATTTAGATAAATTCCAACATGCAATAAAAAAAACCCTCCATAATTGATGTCATATAACTTTTTTTGAGTAATTAAAATAAACTTGCTCACTCTGCTTTTTTGCGCTTGTGATAGGAGCGTCTCCAGGGGTTTCTCCAGGTCTTGCGTTTGGCCAGATTGAGGTCTGGTAGAAAGGCTGCTAAGGAGCCTTCGATCTGGTCTGGTTTACCGCACAGAGCGTGCTCAGTGGAGCAGTAGTAGGAGCATTCACCGTAGAAGCAGACATTGTTTGCTAAAGCAGTAGAAGGGGAGACAGATACAGATAAGCCATCAGTGTTTCAGCCATCTTAATGCCTGTCTATAGTTGATATGGATGACGATGAAATTGTGGATGCCGTAGAGAGTAAATGACAAAGAGGTGAGGATGTAAAAAAAACCCAGCAGTGATCCTGGTTTACATAAAAAAGAACCTGGCAGTGGTTTATTAATCTTAAGTGTTATTAAGACAGACTGATTTCATTGTAATGTACAAAGTTGAAATTACAAATAAAGATGATTAAGAATAAGTGTAATAAAGGGAATGAAATGCGATTTCTTTGCTGTATTAGAATTAATAATCTCTATCTTATTTATTATTCATTTGCAATTCATTTGTATTATCAATTCTTAAAATAGTTTTGTATAATTTGGTATATTGCCATTTTTTTTTTTTTTTTTGGCTTAGGTTCTGATTTTATTCTCCCCATCACCTCTACCCATCATTAAGATATTCTTACTTTACATTTTCTGGATTTTTTATTTTATATGTTTTATCTTCATTTTTATTTTATTTTATTTATGTTTCCTAAATAGAGTTCCTGTCATTTTACTGACAAAATGCTGAGCTACAGTGCCACCATGTGTACACTTTTTGCATTGCTCCGCTATATCTACAACACACTCAGGCCTTCGCCGCTGTTTGGAAGAGGAGACCAGAGGTTTGTCTGCCTGATGGGTCTTACTTCTAGAGCAAACGTCATTTCCAGACTGCTCAGCTGGTTCGCAGCAAAAGGAAAACAGTTAAATACTGCTCCTCTGAGTTTGTTTCATCGCCTTACATCTCACTGCCAGGTTGGAGCAACAGACAGGATCTCTACCTGGTGAGATGAAAAAAGTCCTCCACAGCTTCTTGTCACGCGTCACATCTCTGATCTCACTTGTCATGTTGACAAGTCGCCCTGCCACCGGAGGCACTCTGCGAAAGTCAAGGATCCTAAAATGACATGGAGAAACAAACATTTAGAGATGATTTAGAGTTTGATGAGAATCGCAGGGAATGTTTGATTTTATTGACATCCAGGTTTCTTGGTTTTTCACAGTTTCCAACTTTCGCATGCAGCTGGGAAGCACCTTTCTGTGAAAGTGTCAACAAAGAGCCCCTGCTCAGTTTTTTTATGAGCTGAATTTACTCCTTTCATCATGTGCTGTCATAAAGATTCAGCAAATGCCAAATCTCTTTAAGCGTCAAAGGATGTAGAAATATTAAGAAATATGTTAAATGGTGTGATTAAAAAATTAAAACAACATTTTCTGTGGGATGGAATATGATTTAAAACAGCATGGATTTTCCTGTGTGGACATGTGCAGACAACTTTGTGTTAATCTGTATGAAGATGCCCAACAATAAAAGGAGAAAACTCAGATAACTTTGTTATTACATTATTTGACAGAATTGGTTTTAACTCACCAGAAAAATTCAGAATTAATTCAGTGTTTCTGGTTTCTTGCTCACACCATACTTAACACAAAAAAGCATACTTTTTGCCTAATTTTAATGTGTCTTAAAGAGACAACACAATAACAAGATTCCCTAAACATGTGTATTCATGTCTTCTTCCATGTTTGCTTCAGGTTTATTTGCATTCAACAAGTCCAATCCTATGTTTTTTTTTTCTCTGAGGCTTCTACTGTATATCTGAACACTGTACCTATTCAGCTCCTGTTTAGCCTACCTCACTGTATGTTTGCTGCCCCAATGACCCTGAAACCATCTGAGACTAAATGTGAGCCTCCTGGGATCAGACCGACACACAAATGGCCCGAGTGAGCATATGAAACTGTACCCTACAGAGGACCGCATTCAGGACCTGAAAACTGCACCGTCTAGCTGGACCCAAGTGACAAAGGAGCACCTATATGTGTGCAGGAGTCTCTGTTGGCAACATTTTTAGGTACCTCTGGTAACAAAAAAAAAGTCTGCTGTTTTTTCTCACACTTCAATTATAGTAATATTTAGAGCGAAGAAAAAGCTTATAGTTAAATTTATTTAAACAAAGAGGAAAAAAATGTATCTTTTCTTTTACACCAAAATAGCACTGGCACATTTATAGAACTGCTGTTAATATTTTTAGAAACTCTTTTTGTCAATATTTGTCAGTACATAGTCTTGTTCAATGACATTTCAAAGATCTTGATTAAACAGAGAAAGCAATCTCCAACCAATCCTCCAGACTCCTTATACCTGCTTCTTCTTTTTTTTTTGCCCACCCGAATGGTTTTCTGCAGGATGCATATGGGGTCGGGATTCTGCCAAAAGTCTACCCACCCATGAAATACTCCCTACAAGCAGCTTTAAATAGAGGCTCATAAACCAGGGGTCTTCAACGTTCTCCAGGCCAAGGACCCCCAAACTGATGGCAAGATGGAGCGGGGACCCCCTAATTATATATATTGAATGAAAGTGTGTTATATCAAACTGGTCCTATAGTCAATCTATTAAAGATGGAGTCATGTAATGAAAGTAATTTCGCCCTGGGATTATTAAAGTATTTCTGATTCTGATTCCTGGTTGATGGGACGGGTGTTGTGAATGAAACGATGCCCAGCTTCCTGTGTGTCGTTGAATGTGTGCATTGATGACTGAAAGACATCTTCTACCTCCATTTTTCTGTCCACTGCAGTGTGTTGAATTCATGGTAATGTGTATTTAAAGACATTTCAATTAGTGGAAAAAATTGCAAAAAGTCTAATCAACCAAAACTTTCGTGACCCCCATGCAGTTCCTCTGTGGATCCCCTAGGGGTCACAGACCCCCAGTTGAAGACCTCTGTCATGAACTACTCCTCACTCGCTTGTTAAACATTTTACATGCCAAATAAAGTACATCAGGGCCCCAATAAATCACCCACAACTTTTGTCACTTTGAAAGCATTACCCACTGGACAAAACAACCTACCTGTGATTTGCTACTTTTCAGGAAATCCCTCCTCTAAAGGCGGTACTCTTCCTCCTTCTACCAAAGCGACTTCAGGCTAACCGCTTCTCTTCAATAGTTGGAAGTTGGTAAGCAAAGTCATTACTAGATATAACAGGATTAATAATGGATTCTGATCGACTATAGTGTGTCTGCTAAAAAGGGTTATACTACAGTAGGACAGCTACAAAAAAGTTCTTTTCAAATATTCAGATAGTTTCTGCAAGCTCAAATGTTGAAGTAGATCTTAAAATTGGAAGACACTCAAAATGCAAGATTTTCTGAAAGGTAGACAGTGGGTAATGCCTTCAAAGTGACAAAAGCTGACAAAAGTGTACCGGCACAGGCGTGCAAGGTGGAGGAAGGCGGCACACATGTAAATATCAAATCAAACGTGTGCAGAGAAGAAAAAAGCACTATGGGGTGTGATATATTGGGGCCCTGTGGTACTCTATGTACATATGTAACATGTTAAACAAGTAGCAGTAGCAGTAGCAGTAGTTTATGTATTAGTATACTATGTACAGTAGTGTCTGTGTCTGCTCGTAGGAGTATTTATTGCGTATGTGGACTTTTGGCAAAATCCCGACGGCACAGTTGCAGGTCTGGCACCTAAAATAGCAATAGAGGTAATTCCAAAAAAAGTAAAAAAAAAAAAAAAAGACTTTGTTTCCAAGTTTCAAGACGTTTTTCTTTCTCATCCAGGAAGCTTTTTCAATTTGAAATGCCAGCAATAGTGCTGAGTTTTAGGCTTTGTAGAGATTTAAAAGCCTTGTTTTGGCTGATAAAACATGCAAATTGAACCGGACTAACGGGTCCTCCCCTTTGGAATGGGGTTGTTTGGCTCGAAATGTCTTCAAACTTGGAAACAAAATCCAGTGGCTTGTTTATTTAGCTCATTTGTACCTGGATGACTGAGAATCTTCACCAGCAATAGAGGCGGTGTTATTTTTTATTTCTGTTGAACCACTGCTGCATTGGTTTGGGTAAAAAGCTTTGTTTTATTATCCTGTTAAATGACCTAATACATGCTTGTTCTCAGCTTTATGGTAGAGACCACACAATTTATATTTAAAGCGGACATATCATACTTAAAATCGTTCAGTTGTGGTCTATATAAAGTGGAACTGTATAATATGTGCAAATGAACATTTTTGTAGTTCGATAGCAGAGATACGCTTATTTACCAGTGCAGAAACTGGAGGTTGGTGTGATCCTTTCGGTGGGTTAATACACCCAAGAGCTAAAGAGTCACCTTTAAATGTTTTGGTCATTTAGAGGAGAAATAGACCTGCAAATACAAAGATTCTTTATTGTTCTTTACAGTAAACATGAGGTAGTGTTTTCCTTTGATTCAAAAACCAACAAGAATTTTAATTTAAAAGGTTCTCAACCTCAGTATCATCATACAGAATGACACCACTGTGCCAACCCTGATTCCACTTTTTGCTGTAGTTCTCTAGGGGTCAGATATGAAGGCTTTATGCTTGTGGTCAGAAGGATACTGGTTATAGATACTACTCTAGTAAAGTGACCAATGCCTAAAAGCCATTTAATTCAGATAAAAAAAAGCTTTATTAACCCTGAAGGCAAACAAAATTATATCATGTGTCATGTTATATTTATAATTTATATTGACGATTAACTAATTAGTGGTTCTATTAGAAACTGATCAACTTCTTAAGTTGAATATATATTTAAAATGCTTAATTGACGTATTCCCATTCTAATTGGATGTTTCTTTCCATTCCATTTGCAGTTTGAATCAACCATATAGCACTGGCTGACTGGTAGCCTGAGCTTAAATAATTGTACAAGACAATAAATGGAGCAGGCAAACTGCTCTTTAGGGGTAACAAGCACCTCCCTGCAGTGCTTAACCTATTATCTGGTTGTAATGAGACACACATCTAGCTCTTCCGGGCAACACATGTAAAAGAAAGCCAATTCAAAATAGAGGGCGAGTTTCACCCTATAAGCAAGTCTATAATAATGACCATGCTCCCAGCATCATTCTCTGAGTCAAAGGATCTCACTAAAATCAATATACTCAACCGAAAACAGACAGGATAATCCCTTCTCCAAGAGCGTTATCAAATCCTGTGTACTTAATCCTATAAAATTTGTTGCAGGGCAAATCCAGCACTTGTAGATTATTTGTGTGGATCGAACACTGATGACTTAAACATGAGTTTAGGCAGAGGGAAACCATAGCAAGGCTTACCTGTCCAGGTGAAAAGCAGCAATTTCAGAATTGTGTCTCTCAAAGTCGGAGAAGTAGAAGAAATCTGGAGGCGTTTCCTGCTCCCTGGTCTGCCTGAAAAATAATTAGGAATGCAAGCCTCATTAGGTGGACTAAATAAGAGTTCACCTTTAAATAATCTAATAAAAAAAGACATTTGAAACATCTTCTTCTGATCTTTTATTAAATGCAAACCTCTTAACCCTCTATTGTTTATTATTTTTTTTCCAGCATGGTGAGACTCATCTCAGCAGCTGCACCCATTTCTAAAACAGAAGCTGACGTTTGAGACCAAAGCCCGTTTGAACAAGTCTTACTGAAGGGAAGCTGGCTGGGACGCTTGTTCACATCCTGCAGCCTCCTCTCAGCTATCACACACAAACCCATCAACCCTCTCACACTGCAATTCAGGAGATATGGAGCTCTGCCAAACCAAGCCATGGATCTGAGTCAGAAAATGTAAGAAGCCTCTTTGTGTCTGACTGTCTTGTCTTTGCTTTTTGCCTGTTCACTCACCTCGGCTGTCTGAAAACAGCCCTGACTGCCTCACTTGGTTTTTCTTTATCCCAGCGGCACATACACACTTGCTAATAACCTGCTTCATAAAAGTGTCCACTTCCACAAAGTAGCTAAACTATGGACAGACACATCCCTCATCTTTGCACCTATTCTCCTCCGTAGTAATGTGAAAACTACATGGTTAAGTGAAGCATTATTGTTATGTCCTTTCTCACTCTCCATGTTCATGTTGCGCTGTGAAGGCAAACACTGTTAACAAAAAAAAAAAAAAAAGAGCTGTCTCCCATTACTTTACTTGTCATGGTAGCAGCCATTTACCCATAAATCAACTCCTTCCTTTGAGATCCTTTTGTTGCCACCCAAAGCCACTGGAGGATTAATGATGTTTTTATTCTTTAGGATAGATAGACCTACTGTGTGGAAGAAAATGAAGTCAGAAAACCAGCAGCAAAAGCTTAAGCTTTGAGTGATGTGCTTATCAACTGATCTCTATTTATATAGCACCTATCAGGTGATTAGACATTTCAAATAGCTTTTTGAGATAATCAATCAGTAAACAGGCATAAGAGATAAAACAGCAGCACTAAGATCAGGTTTAAAGATAACAGGCCTACATGCATATTTTTCTGTATGACGGAAAACTGAAACCTCTCATTAATCTAAAACACACCATCCCCATGATCAAACACGGTGGTGGCAGTATCAAGATGGGGGGCATATTTTGATGTGTAATGGTTTAAGCTGGGACCCACTGCAACTCTGCAAGAAATGCAGAGATCCATGGCTTGACTTGGGGGCACTGATAACAGGTTCTACAACATATTGTACAACTATATAGTAGTGTGTTCTATAAAGCATGACCCTCTGTGGAGAAGCAGGGGAAAAAAGCCATAAAAATGCTTCTTTGTAGTTTGTCAGAAGTCATCTAGGTTACTGCAGCATGTGGAAGAAGCTGAATTCTTTAGTAGAGAACAAGATTTGACTTAGTGAGCTTCATGCTAAATGTTGCAGCCCCGCATGGAGCACATTCAGGTACAGACTGCATCTTTGATTAAACCTTGGAGCCAATGTAAAGTGAGGGTATATTTATTTATTTATTTTTTATGGGACTGTACCTCTTCCAAATAGGAGACTGAAACTGGCTCTCTGAGCTCTTGAAGAAAAAAAATCCAAGCCAAAGATTCTACAAGAAGAGAGGCTTGTTTTTAATTATGAAGCGTTTTTCCTTCCGCTGATTCAAAGAAGTTGGCGTTGAAGCTGACTGATCTCTGCACTTCTGACATCTGAGCCAGTCTAGGCATATGTCCCCTGCCAGCCAACCTGACTGGGTAGGTATTTATTAATAATAACCTGACAGAGACTTAGACTTTTTTGGCTACTCATTTCTGAAAACTGGTGCTCCACTTGGGTAATTTTGATTAAAATGACTTAGTTTGTATTTAATTGCCTTTGGTATATAATCGTCATTTAAAGCCAAACTAACCTGTTGGTGAAAAACAGTTTCAACGTTGCAGATTCTATGGACAGCATGGCTGCAACATTTCCAGTGTTTAACCTTATTCTAATTAGGACAGTGTAACAAGGCATGGACATTTTTGTTTAGAGTACCATTCACCATTTTTCTTACAGTTTGTGTTGGTCACATACATTCCAATACATTTTTTAAATGTACATATCTGGATTTTCAGTGACTAAATGTAAAAGGTGAAGTCCACTCAATGAGGGAAGTGCAAGGGAAGATTTTCTCCCTAAGAAATGGGATACCACTAGTTGTAAAATAACACCCCATCCCAGTAGATGGCAATACATTGCCTGTACACATCATTGACATGTTCAGCTATATCATGCATAAACACAGCGTGAGTCACAACCTTTGGTGTGTTTTTGTTCCGAGTTTTCGTATATGTTTGGAAATGTAGTAGTTATTTTAGCTATTGCTGCATGCCATTGACCTTTCTTCATGTGGCCAACCAACAGAGAAGAAATGTGCAAAACCAAAGACGGCTCTGGCACTATTTTGCCTTTATACATTTTTTTTACGGTATGTGGACTCATTTATTAAGATAATAGTTTCCGTTCACGTTCTAGAATTCTTTTAAGAATAAGATTATTATGGTCAAAAGTGCAGAAATAAGCATTTATACTAGTAGGATGTGAACAAAACAGGAGCATTTTCAGAGGAGAAATCTAAAAAAAATCTTCCTATAATGATTGTCTAAAAAATATAACCCTTAAGAAAACCATTGTACTCATAAAAAACCCGCCTATTTGTCACTGAAACCTTTTCCCCAAATAATACCGGCCATTGTAGGTTTCTGAGGATGCATCCATTCTTAATTTCCCTGCAAATCTGGTTTCCATGTTCCCAAAGGAAAAGGACTGATGAGGTGTGAGGCCTATCACAGGACAACAGATCTAAAAACAACATGTATTGTCACAAACATGTTTTAGTTTTGTGCAGTAATGCACCCATTTACCCTCCATGGTCGAGTGTCCTTGATAATAAAATGGGGCCTTTATCTGAAGCAGAGAACGCTGCTGCTGCAGATGCTGCAGAGGCTGTGTATGTAGTTAGGCAGAATCTGAGTGTGTGTGTGTGTGTCTGTGTGAAGTGAAGAAGCTGAACTACTTGCCTACATGGACCATGTTTGTGCTGACTCTGCAGTTTTTATGTTCTTTCATGACTTTAAACCTACACAGTGGAGGGTTATATTAGAAGAATTTCAAAGAACAGGTGCCACCTCGAATCCACAATCACACACTTCTCTCACAATTGCCAGACTTATGGTAAGTGTTGGTGACAGGGAGAGGGCAGTAAACACAATGTGATGAAAGAAAATCATTGTGTGAGCCACCTCCATATCGTCCTTTGCATGAAACTGCACAGAGAAAATAGGCAACTACGTTTAAATGTGCATAGAGATAAAGGTAAACCCTATCTATTTGCATTCTAACCATTCTCTGTTGCTGTTCTTATTGGTGAAATCAGTAATGAGTCATTATTTAGAATGTGAATTTATCAGTAAATTGGTAAAAAATGTGCTAAAACTACAGGAATAAATTAAATCACACACCTGGAATCTAAGCTATACAGCACAGGTTGTATTTTTTAATTCATGTTTCCTAAGTAGTGCAGTCATTTTGCTACTGATTAAAGAAAAATGCAGTTTGAGGCATATTTTTTCAACAAAATATCCATTAAAAATATTCTAGGATTTTTAGGTTGGGCTCTCTCAGGTTTCAGAGAGGAAGTATCTGACCCTCAAATGGAGGTAAACCCAAATTGTTTTGGTTTGAAGGACTAAAATAAAATTCTCATTGAGGAATAATGCCTGAACACAACTTGAACCCTCAAAATTAAAAGTACTCAAACTTCAACCTTTTAATTACCTTTTATTAAACCTTTTATGAAGTCATTGTTGTTAAATATGCAACTGTTCAGATTACCCATAACCCAGAACAACAGCTTCCCCTATTTGTCTGCCTTTTCACGATAACCATCAAAGCATATAATTACTGTAAATTTAGCCAAAACATGTTATAAGGAGAAAAAATTAAAATGCAACCTGAACTACTGTTCTTAAACTTTCTATGACGGTCTATAATGCTAATGAGAAGTTATCAGCTTTTCTAAGAAAAAGAAGAAAATTAAGAATAATTCATAAATTATTCTGATTTAGGCCTGTAAAGATAAATTAAAACTGATCTAACAAAGAGACAGCGGGAGGGAACATGATAAATCTGTTTCTGCTGGTAATCTACAGAAGATAGGAGCCCCCCCATAGCTGACTCCTGTGTCCCTCGTCTAGTCCTGGCATACACTGTTTGGGGCTAAAAGCAGGGAAGTGAGCAGGGTGCTGTTAGTATAACTAAGAACAAAGCGATGTAAGTAGGCTACATACACAGGTTTTCAAGCTTTTGAATATAACTTTGATTATCAGACTTGAAAAATTCTCTTCTGATGTTTTTCCTAGTAAAGGTAATATGCTGGAAGAGTTTAATAGCTCTCTTCCTGTAGCCTAAACAGCTTTAATCTTCTACTTTTATACTCAGAAGAACGTGCATGAGGAAGCTGATTTATTAAAAAGACAGCAACCTGTTTAGTTTTCTATCACCTGCACCTATTTAATAGTTCTACAGTGAGGTCAAATCCAACCTTCTTAAACTGCCTGACCTTTCTTAAGACCAACTATTAAGTATCCATTCATTGCATCTCATTTGCTTAGTTTCTTTCCCACTGTTGCAACATTATTTCTCCTAATTTTAACCTTCTCCACATATCAACATCTTGTGAGCTTGTCAGTGCCATGCAGTGCCTTCTTAATGCTTTCTTATTTTACATTGAGTCTCATTACAGCTATAAACTTTAATAATGTTATTTGGATTATGTTAGATGAGCAAAAAGTTGTGCATGATAGTAGTAACATAATAAAAAGTGACAAATTACTTTCAAAAAATAGCTTTGCCATCCTCTCTGTGGAGGTGACATTGTTTTAAAAGGCAATGAAATTCAAGCTGTGAAACATGCTTGTAAAACTACAACAACCGTGTTTCACAACAAACAATAAAAACCAACGCACTAAAAGTTACAGCTAAGAACATTTTGTCGCATATATATACTTACAACTAAAAGAAATGAACTGCTGTCACTCTTAGTTATGGAAGCCGAAGGAGTCAATTGGTGGAATTAAATAAATCCTTATAAACAGAAAACCTCACTCATTGATAAAAAATACAGTATGTTAAAAGAGTACATTTTAAAACATTTAAAGAAAAAAAAGAACTATGCCTCTTTTATAGGTGGTCCTACAGTAAATCAGGTGTTTTTTAAAGTGATCATGCATAAACGTTCATCTCACATATAATGTGAGCTATATCATTCTGTGTGATTCCCAGTTTTGCACTGAATAGGGAGCGAATGTAAACTATTTAATTCAAACAACTGATGAACCAAACATGGCATATCTTGTGACCGCTATTTTTTTTATTAAAGTCCCGTCCTCCCTGTCGTTGGAGTTGCAGGTCTGACATGTTTCTGTTTGTTCTCTCTTTTTTTGTCAATACAGAGCAATGTTGCTAACAAACCAGAAAATCAAAAATATTAAAGTTGTCATGATACTATACATAGTCTGCTGCTTAGGAAAAGTTAATTCCTTCTGTATTTGTGGATCATAGGGTTTCTGAATAGGTTGGAAGATCCTTTTATGGCAACACAGAGGTGAACAAGACGGACACTCCTCAGGCTAAGAGATCAAGTAACCTTACCTTTGTACTGTGGGAGCTAACTGAAGTACCTAAAGAGGACCCTTTAAAATTTTGTTCTCATCTGACCTCCCATAGCGCCCATTCTAGGCATTCGGCAAAAAAAAAAAGAAAAAGATTATTGGATGAACTGTTAAATTAATAAATTAGTTATCAGAATAAATCTAATCCTAATAGATTTTCAATTACATTTCTGCAGACTTTGGCCTCATAACTTGGAGGTTATTAGACAACAACCTAAGACGTGAGCACTTAACAGATGGATTATTACTTGGATTAAATTTAACACAGGTGGACAAAGGGCTTCACTGCAATATGAAAATATATCATTATCACAACATCAATGAATAAAATACCACCATTACAAAAAGTGCCTTGTCTGCGATACATATTATGTATTCAAGCTCTCTAAGCTAGTAATATACTTGATGACACTTGGTGTTTAATGAAGCAATAGAATGTTTTAGCAGTTCAAGTAATGGAGTGAAGTCATTAAGAAACTAAAATCATGTTTCCAATAAAACCAAAGAAGAAAGGCAATTAAATTTTAGAGGATCTATTTCTAGAAAGTAAATCCAATCATTACGGCATTCAGCTATTTTACATAGTGTTTCTATTATTGTAATGCCCTAGTTGGACCACTTGTTAATTAAGTTACCTCTAAATGCAACTGGTTTTTCAATTGTATTTGTAATGAATTTAAAAATATTTTTTTGCTTTTGTGCTTTTCATATAATAGCTCTTCTCCTTATATTTAAACAAAAGCATGTTGATGTTCGGGCTTTGTTACAGCATACAAAAGACTTGCGAGGCGCTGTATTCGACGATACCAGATGTGACTTAAGTTTTGCACTTGAAATTCATTGCATTAAACCTGGGTGGAAAACCCAAAGGTGTTCTGGGAAGAAATACAAGTGATTAGCATGATTTATATGGAGAAGCTCTGGTTAAATGACATCTTGTTAAGGACTCACATCACCTTTAGGAGGCAGACAGGTAGAGGAATGCAGCACAAGAATAAAAAAAGAGGTTTCAACAAGGTGATTTGTGTCAGAGTGTGCTGCTCTTAAGGCAGCATCCAGCATGGGACTATCAGAGATGTAACTGTCAAAGCTCCACATCTCCATACGTATGTTTACACCTGCAAAAAGCATCTTATTGAGTGGGTGATGTGCATTTTTTTGTGGTGCATTCCTCACCCTCTGTCAGCTCATTTTCTTTTATTCTTCCCTCCAACGTCGGTACCAAAGAAATATCTAAGAGTCGGCCCACGGCCCCAAGGTAGCTGTCAAGATTGAATTTCAAATCAGCGTTGCACAAGTTGTGTTCTAGCCTCAGCTATTTTCAACACATGGGGTGAGACGGTGCCGCGAGGGAAAGGCAAGTCATCTGCATGTGTGGGACGCAGTGCGGGTGATATCACAGGAATGCAAAAGGGAAAATACTTGACACGGAGAAGATGGATGAAGGCGGAAGTCAGTGCTGCAATTTCAAAGTTATTAGAGGCTCATATGGAGGGGAGATAGAGTGAAATTAATAAGAGGATAAAAAGACCATCAGTGATCATCCTTCAGCTGCACCAAGTACTGGTTTCGGAGGTGGAGACGCCTTTTGATTGAGCTTTAATAGATGATAGTAGTGTGCAGATATTTTGCTTCATTAAAGATCACCAATTAAATATATATGACTGATTAAAGCTGCAGCAATTTATATGAAACATTTAGTACCAGATTAAAGCAATCCATTAGACTGTAAATGTAATGTATTTTCAAGGAAATCAAAACCCCAGCTCTCAAGGCACTGATACTTCTTCTTGTGTTGATGCCATGGTGTAAAACAATCCATCTCTGTCACGTTTGCTGCTCTTATACAAAGTAAACCCCCTAAAGTTAAGAATCCCTTCTAAAGTCACAATGCAACTCATTGTCAGTAGTAAAACCCAACTCTATATTTTCATGATAACAAATCAAACCAGGTGCTGTATTTACATACACTGTAAAAAATGACACATGATCCCTTTTCCTCTCTGCCTGAAATTAAATCAGAAAAACCTTTTTCTCTTTTCTCTAAGTTAGAATGTCTGAGATCTTTTTTTTTTTTTTTTAGCTATTTCTAACTTTTATTTGTTAGATATAAAGGTTTACTATTCACAGGTGTGAGAAAGCCCAGGTGATGATGTCACATGTTATGTAACCGTCTGTTCAATCCACATCATTTCTAACATAAAGGGAGTTGTTTGATAAAGCTGGTAAGAAAGTGTTGTTAACTAAAAAGAAACAGCAATGGCAAGACCTGAATTGCCGCTCAGTGAGGAAGAAGCAGGTTTTGGAAAAAATATTGCAGATCCCACCTAACAGTGAAGGCGAGATATCAGAATCAGAATCAGAATCAGAATCGGGTTTATTGCCATTGTTAGTGAAGAGGTTCACAACTAGGAAATTTTTGTGGTACAGTCGTGCAACATGAAACATATATGAAATAGTAAATAAAATTATAAAAATCTCTAAAAACACTAGGGTATAAGGCATGCAAAAAATATACTAATATATACACTTAAGATAAAAATATGGATAAATAAAAAAAGTAAAATGTACAAGATAGTGCAAATAGAGCAGTGTGCAATACAGCAGTGTGAATGGCATGGGCAGGTTATGGAGTCTGACATATAGTGTTCATGAGTCTTATGGCAGAGGGGAAGAAGCTGTTTTTATGGCGGGAGGTTCTGGTCCGTATGGACCGTAGCCTCCTCCCTGAGGGGAGAGGTGCAAACAGTCTGTGTCCAGGGTGAGAAGGGTCAGCTGTAATGCGACCTGCGACCTATTAAAGGAAGAGGGCAAAAAGATAATTATAATTAAAGGCAGCTGGAGTGTAAGGGAAGGAGGGTTGCAAGACCTAGTCTTGTAGACATAGTAAATCAAAATATCTTCATAACTAGAAACTGAATTGCACGGAGGTGGGTTTTAACCCTAACCTTAACCCTTTTTTTTGTGGGTGTTCTTTTTCCCAAAATATAACTCTTAATATTCTACTCAATCAGCTCAAATGCCCGAGAACACATTCCCAACTGTAAAGTACGGAAGTAGAAGCATCATGCTATAAAGCAGGTGTTCCAGAAGGAAAAGATACAGTTTACAAAATAGGACAGGATCAAAAAGGTTAGAAAATGGCCATAAGCATAGAAAGACATTTAGTGAAAATGAAGCAGTGTAAATTGCATTCTAAAACTACAAATGATATGTAGAAATATTTCTAAATGAAACAAAAATAGAAGTGCAAAATGCTAAAATAAAAAAAGGCTTTTTATGCTATGTGTGAATATCTGGTTTAAACTGTGTATTTGCCTAAATGTGGAACTAAAGAACAAAAAATCTCTGTACTGTGTGTCTGACTGAGTAAGGTCAGGCAAAATACATTCAAGTGTTTTTATTAAACTAGTGCTGTTATGTGGGTATGTGTTTTAATAAAATGTCCAAGTGTATGAATAAGAAACATATGTTTGATCACACTGGGTGAACATTCTTAAATCTCTAATAACAGCATGTAAGACAAGAGGTGGTATCTTATTTAAGCATTCTAAAAAATAATCTAAATTGTTGGTCAAGCTGTTTGATTCTAATCTTACAGCTACTCTTAACTGAATGATTAAGATTTAACAGGTTACATTTTAAGAAATATATGAATAAATGACAACAAAGTGTTTCAGTAAAGATATGTAGAAAAATATATATATGTGGAAAAACATACAGGGACTCCAGAGGGTTAAGGTCAGGCTTATAGGTTTAGAGGGTTTAAGAACAAATTATTTGGTAAATATTTACTGTATTCTGATCTATCTGGTTACAGGTTTGAAAAGGACAGAGTAGCATAGCCTTAGATTGATTATTCAGTCATTTGACATAAAAACAGACATAACGTTGGGTTGTCATGTAATTAACCCAAACATTTTTTACTTCATGTTACTTGGCAGTGTTAGATCTATATTTTTTAAACATAATAGCTCTTGTCTGGATGAACATATTTCCAATTTGCCTATGTACATCCAAAGAGCACTTGCATAAATGGGCTAAAATCTACATTTGATTAATTTCCGGAATAGTGGCTGAGGCCTCAAATCCTACCAGACTATAGATCTTGATGCGTATATCATGACACCTTTGGATTTACACATTGCACAGCTTTACATGTGTTTGACCCACTGGTCACAGTGAAAGCTGTGAGCAACATCTATGAGCTTGAGTTAAAAATCTAAACAGACATCTCCGAGAACAGTGGCAGAGCTTTGGGCTAGGTCACTATCTGTAACCACCAGAGCTCCCTGGCAACCCTTCAGGTAAATGGCAAAAGCCCTCAGAACTGTTGGAAATTGTTTTCCTCTGTGTATTTTACTCGCGCCTGAGGGTGCTTCCCATCTGACAGTCAAGAGGATGTGCCAATACAACCATCTCATCTGGCCAGATGGCTGCAAATCTCTGTCTGTATGTGTCAGGGATCAGACTGTGGCTTATAGGGCTGCAAATCCCTGCTGCTCTCTAACTACCCTCTATGCATGCTGTTCCACGATCTGGTGAGACGAGATGTGAGACTAAAAATAAAACATACAAATTATTGTAATATCGCTAAAAGGCCAGAGATCAAGAGATATATTCTAATATGAAAATGTATCAAAATAAAAGCTCTTTACAAAATTTGATAGTAAGTGATTAAAAAGACTTCTTTGCCCTTCAGGGGACTTGGACCATGAAACAAAGGGAGTGAAAACACCTTAATAGTTCAGTGCACCATTAACATTTTTACCATTTTTAACAACACGCCATCCATAATTTCCCCATTGTGGGACAATAAAGGGATTTTCTATTCTAGAATAATACATTCTCACACTCTCCCTTCATTGAGCATATATTTTATTATTGCAGGACTCTTATTGTTTTGTCTGAACAGGAGTAAACCAAAATAAAACACAAAATAAAAAGAAATACAGGAGAGAACATTCATAGACCTTCACCAAGATGGATAGCTATTATTTAAAACCAATTTATACAACAAGGTCACTGGCTCATTGAAAACAAAGGAGTGAAAGGAAAGAGTAAGGAACATTTCCTTGAAAAAGAAAAAAACATTACCTGAGATATGGTGCAACACATTTAAAAACTACTTTATAAAAAGAGATAAGCCTTGAACAGGGTGAAAATGATATTACAGCTTGCTTTAAAAGGGTGTGAATTTTATTCTATTAGATCTATTCCAAAGAACACATTTTTAAAAAGAAATTTGAAAAAAAGAAAAATACAGTAATTCTTATTAAAAATATTTTTTTTCTTTCAAATTTTTCTATTTTTTTCTTTTCTTTTTGAGTTTTACGTAGTGCATTCTTTTTAAATTGCATTTTTCAGATCAAATTATTTTCAGTACTGGGTGTGGGCTTTTTTCTTGAGTGAGAGGTGAAGACACATTTCTATTCATCTACCTAGACGTTAGAAACAAAATTTGTATTGCGCCTAAAGTAAAGAATTTAAAGTAAAGAAAAAAAAAACACTAATTTAAAAGAATGCAAAGCGTAGAACTCTTTCTGAAAATGAGAAATTTAATTATATGAAATTTGTAAAAAAAAAAAAGTAGAGGAAAAAAAATTGAGGTTGAAAAAAAATAAACAAAAACTAATAAAAAAATCGAAATAAAGAGCTACATAAAGTCAAAACATGACATTTTCCTAAGTTTTCTTTCTGAATTGCAATCTTTTTTTAAATTTCCATTTACAAAATTAATTATTTGCTTGCAACAGTAAATGGCATAAAATTCACTCCTTTCAACCTAAATAAAGTTACTAAAGTTGACAGTATTTGGGAACTAGATTTTGATAGATGATTAATCTATGAAACTTAAAGATCCAAACTCATTAGAATAAAAGAAATATTATTAGATAACTTCTAAATATGTTGCAAACTATACAGTATTTAGTACAGTTTTTATTTCAAAAACATACCTTTTCCCAAAAATACTTCTTAAAACTAGCGTCAAACTTGGCTTAAGTAATCTTCCCCGGCAAAGCGTGGAAGATTTCCAAATGTCCCTCTGTTAACCTTCTCAGAAAAAAACAAATAAAACTAAGTTATTTCTGGGATGATTTGATATCCAGCCTTATTAGAATAGGAAGTATTACCAAGCAAAATTATGTTTTCTTACATCTCCACAGTGCTTAATGTTTAAAAATTGCAGTTACAGTGCAAAACTGAGTCTCACTGTGGAGGTTGTATGGGAAAATAGGAAATCTCATTAGCGTCGTTGTGCTATACTGAATCCCACAATGCCCAATATTTGCTGAATCCATCCCCATGTTTCCATAACTAAACAAATGTGTTGAACCTGTTACTAAAAATTTCTTAAGTAGTGGTTTGCTTTAAGATGTGCTCTCAAACGGGATCTATTGTGTATGAATTAAAAAAATTTGATGAATAAAATGTAGGAATTCTTTTCATTCAGAATATTCATTCAAATACTGCAACTTATCTTTATATCTTAAGTGAGTAGTGAGCATATAAAACGTTGCAATGCTGTAGCTGTTTTACTGTCTGCAGTTCTTTTAATGAATTTATAAAAAGAATATTTCAGCTATTTAACATTCATAGCCCTCAAAATAGATTGAAGAGGACTCATTTCCGCTGAGCTCCAATATGCATGTATGAGTTGAAAAGCATACGATTTGATGATGCTGCATGTCACTGATGTGCTTACCATACGTTCGTATCTATGAAAAATGTATGCAGTAAATATATGTTGAGTGTATTCACTGAAAGGGATTATATCTCCAATAAAAAAGGAAATACATAACGTTTGCAGCTAATTCTTTTGTCTTCTTCTCCCACACTATCGCCCACAACAAATGCACATTGGTATTATTCCCAACAATCGGAAGTGTTCCAGCAACGCAGAGCCGCAGTTTGTTATATTTACATATCCACATGCAGTGGATTAACTGTGTTCAATAGTCTGAGGCAATCCTTCACAGAGTGTGAGATCCATTGCCAGGCTTAGAAAAGAATCTGAACTCTGAATTATGCAGAGCACACAAAACGTCAAGGGTATTCTTGGGTCAACAGCGATTTGAAGTCAGGAAAGACAAGCATGAGAATATTTATAACAATAAGCTGTAAAATGTGACCACGAGGTCAGGAGTTATCAAGGTTTTCCTGTTATGTTGGTTTTATATGGAGCATAAGTATGCATCAAGTATGTTTAAGGGCTTCCAGTAAACTTTTAAAAATACATTTAAAATTTTACTCTTTGGAAGTGTAGTGATAATACAATATACAAGTTTAACAATTTGAAGGGTCACAAAAACACATTCAAATTTAGCATTAATAATCTCTAATTCACACAAGATTCTAATTACACATCAAGGCCAAATTATACAAACAACACAACTATATTTGTGTCAGTTTGATTTTGTTTATGTTGCATGACAACACAATGCCTTTTGTTGTCATCATTGATATATGAAATACAATTTTAGATAAAATAATAAAGCAAATTTTAGTTAAATTATCAAGGGAGTTGCGATCCATCCAGGGGCTTAATACCAACTCGCTTTATTAATTTAAAACAATTAATGGGTTTGGTATATTTGAACACCCAGTTGTGCCCAAGCTTTATCCAGATAGCTGTTGAAATGAAATGAAGTTAAAGAAATGAAGGGTACTCAAAGGAGTTGAGTCATAGTCCTTAGCATGATGCTGCCCTTTACATGATTGAGACCTTTAACTCTTTCAAGCACACCTCTTTTGGCCAAAAAAGGAGCCATTTACTCTTGTAAGGCTATTAAGCCTTTTTTAAGAAGGTTTGTACATCCATGTGGGTAGCAAAAAATTTTTTATTTGAGGATGAAAATTGAAAATAGAGCACCACCCTCTCGGTTCATATTTACGTGATAGCAGTGTTTCAGCACTTCCCATTTAATAAGATAGGCTCGAGCCTTGTTGATGTTTGTTTTTTTATGAGGCGACCCCAAACACATATAAAAACCCGATTTCAGAATAGATAAACCAGATTAAACCAGCTTCTGATGAGGGGGTAAGAAGAGGAATAAAGTTTCAAAGACCTAAATTCTTAGATTGAAAACTACTGATGTGGGAAAATTATAAGGCAGCTCCACCTTGACACATTTGGGTCCTTATAGACCAAACAAGAGATCAGCATTCTGTGTGAAAATGAACTTTAAAACTATAAAAGAAAACAAGCTGAAAATCTCCCAGGCTTCAGAGATCCATCATGGTTTAAAGAGCTTTCTTTCTTTCTTTTGACTGAAAAGGTTTTGTTTATAAATGCAGTCCAAACGGAGCATTATTTTTGGTCTTCATGTCACAGAGGCTGAGTAAGATGCTGTGGTATCAAGCTCAACTTGTAAGCTGCAGCCAATGAGGACAAGAAGAAAAAATCCCAGCTTGTGCGTGTCAGTAAGGTTGAGCATTTGCAGGGTTAGCAATAGGAAGCTTCTTCTTTATTCCATGGCAGGGGAGGATACTATGGATTCTTCAAGGTGTTTCTTCTAAGTTAAACTGTTTTCTGTGTTTTGAAGAGTTCTCACCAGGATGCCTTTAAAAAAAGTCTATCTTTCAAAGCAGTCTGTGGAACAAGCCTGTTATGAGTGAAACACTGCCAAATATCTGAAAGCGTTTCATTTAACAGTTATAACATGAGCATTACATTAAAAAAACACATTTCCTTAGCCAATTAATGAAGTATGTGTGTGGCTTGGCCTCAAAAGAGTTAATCGGATTGTGAAAGCATTTTGGACCTCGCTTATCTTTGCCCATCGGTGTGGCAGGTATCTCAAGATGTCTCATTGAGAACAATCCTATTATCCCTACAGAAAGATAAGGAATCTCCAAGCACACTCACATCCATTTTTTTTCCACAATTTTATCTTATTTTAGCAGCTCTTGCAGATGCTTAGAAATGCCTGAATATACTTATTTCTAACATTTTCTGGAAGAGAACACAATAGATTAAAGACATAGTAAGGTGAAAACCGCAGTATCTCATGAAGTATTTTGAACAACCTTTATTAGCAGACTAATGCTTTTTAGCTTGTGGCCTTCCTCAGGGACCTTGGTGAAAACTCGCCAGGAATGATTTAAAATACTTATTGCAAGTTACTCAATTTCACTTTTGCTTTCACCAAGACTGGCACAAGCATTTAGTACAGAAGGTTTAGAAGAGAATTAATTTTTAACCATAGAGTCAGGGATATGAGTTTAGATAATTCAAATTTAACAATTTCCAACTCTATTTTTCCAAGGTGATTTTTCTCAGATAGTAAAATTTGATTGAAAACCATAAACAAAAGCATAATAGCACTATAAACTTATTTTTGGGCTGCATGGTAGAACTGTTACCCTGCAGCAAGAAGGCCCTGGCTTCAAACCTAGGCTTGGGCTCCTGCTGCATGGACTTTACATGTCTCTCCGTGAACGGCTTCCTAACAAATGAATATTGAATATTAGGCCTTTTTGGTGTCTCTAAATGACCCTTTTTGTGTAGGATTTTTTGTGTCTCTGTGTCTCCCTGTGATGCACTGGCAAACTGCAAAAAGGCTGCTGAAGAGAGGACCCAGCCCTGCACTACCAAGTCTGTGTCAGACACAGATTCAGGAAGTGATTGATTGTGTGCTTAAGTTTAAGGGGAATTGCTTTTAGTCTAATATGGGCAGACAAACTCTGTTGTGTGATTTAAAGTTAATTCACTTATTAGTCTTTTTTCCATGTCAAAGTATTTCTCTAAAAGAAGACACATTAAATGTGATTTTGTTGTTTGAGGGAAGGCAGGACCAAACACCAAAAATATATAGTAGTATAACACTTGCGACACTAAGTTAACTAAACAAGAATATCCCTCAAGATCCTCTAAATATATACTCTGCAGCTCTGTCTCCACAATAGCAAACCGTCATCCTGCAGCCATTTCCTTTCCCTCCTTACTTTCCAATCATCCTCCTGCTGATTTCCTTTTCAAACTCACCACAGTGACCATTAGGTACAAACATGATTGCATTCACAAACAAAAACAAACATGCACACAACACCAGCTCCACCATTGCCGCAGACCTTATTCTAAGAGTGCAGAACTGCTTTTTTCCCAGACTTATTCAAGCCAGCTGTTGTTAGGAAACAATGCGCCTACTGCAATTCAGTGAAGTATTTCCTTCCCTGAAGACCATTTTTTTGGGGTTGCAATAACCTGTGCTTTTCTTTGCTAAAATGTGCAACCTTTTCACTCAGATAGTGAAAAGCTCAGTTTCACCAAACTGGCCGTTGTTTTGGAGATAGCATTTTCGTCAGCTCAATGGATTGAACAAAACCACATCAAAACCAACTGCACAAAGCTAAAAGCTTTGGTATTTTTACCAAGAAAGCAACCGATTGAGACCCTCCGGAAAGCTATTTTGTGTGCCAGGCCCCCAAACGGAGCTTTGTTTCCCCTTACATCTGAACTTTTCTATTTAGATCTGTCAACAGGCTTGTTGTGCTCTGTGGTTAGAGGTCGGATGCCATTCCTAAATAGAAACCATCTATCAGAGGCTAAGTGGTGGCTGAGAGATGTCATTGTGGTCATGAGTGGGTGATGGTGGCAAAGGGTAAATTGGTGAAAGGTCTGGAAAAACAGTTTCAAGGGTTGCATTTATATTTGTGTAAGACGTAAGTGGGATGGGATGTACTTGAGGATAAATAGAGTTAATGAGTATGTGCAAGGACTGAGGAGGAGACTTCCACTAAGACCACAATTAATTTCTGACAAATCTCAAGATGTTCAGCAGCTACCCAGAGCATCTTGCACAACATGGATACTCTAAATAGAAGTGAGATAAATAAACTTTGAGTCTAATACTAAAAACCAATCATTTCCCCGGACAGTTTTTCCAAATACCTCCTCCTTTGCCAACAGCATTATAAATAAATACATGAACTAAGACAAAATAACAGTCATAGCATTTGCATTATAATTATAATACAATAATAGAATAAATGCAATTATAATAGAATAAATGCAATAAAAATACAGTCTGTTGAGCAGCACATAAAGTGTCCAGTGCTCTCATGCAGTTGATGAATGAATCCAGCATCTTCTCTAGCCCCTTTGCTGTGCACTGTATAGAAGAGTGATTTATGCCATCAACAGGTGAGTCATTACCTGGATTTCTGTGAAACATCATATTCACTGCATTAAGAAAATCAGGCTGTAAAATATAGAAGTTGGCATATCTATCTATCTATCTATCTATCTATCTATCTATCTATCTATCTATCTATCTATCTATCTATCTATCTATCTATCCATCTATCCATC
>NW_015150849.1:747870-784355 GCF_000732505.1 Cyprinodon variegatus
TGTGTTAATTTATGTTGCCTAACAAAACCTATACAACAGAAAACGTTTGTCTTTACACATAGATTTGCAATTGCAAACTCTACCGAAATTATTTGTAGCCCATGTGGTCGTCCTCACGTTATATGTCATTGACTTGGGCTACAGTGTAAAACTTTATCTAGCCTAACTGATTTATTAGGTGACCAGTAGGCAAAAATGCTTGTTTGGTGCTGCTGAATGAGACATTTTAATGCACAACAAAATGATTTTGCTTGATCTGTATCTTACCTGGCTAATGGGGCACAGGAGAAGCAGCCTGTCATTGACCGTTCCTGCTATCTGAAGATGCTACTGAACCGCTATGATGCTGCGCATCTGGCATGCCCTGCGGGCGACCGCGCGAGTTCATGTGACAAAGGAAGAGAGATAGGCTGGTCGGGTTTGCGCAAAGAGGTGGCTCATTTCGGGGCATTGTTTCAGTCGTTTTTAATGGCTCAGGTTTTCAAAAGATCATTTCAAATCCGACCTCAGTAAAATCTTAATATTAATAATAATAATAATAAAAAAAAAAAAGTTTCAAAAGGGCATTTTCGTTGATAAAGGGCAAACTTCCTAATGCTTTAGCACCACCTAGTGTGAAAGTATATCTATAAATTTTCAGTTGCATTTGAGGACTTTTACCATTTTAAAAGCAGAGCAGATTTTGACCATTTGTCCCGCTGAGTTCTGACACAGCTAAGAAATCAGGATGATTTCACTCAGACTAATCTCTTCTTGTATTAATATGATGTGATTGTGGCATTAGCTTCTAGCTTTATTGTAGCCCAAACATTATTGAATTAAAAATTCCAACCACCCGGATTAAATTATATTTTTGTGTTTTACTTTCATCTGCTCCGAAGTCCTTTTCATTCCCAAGGTCACACGATTAATATACTGTACGGAGATTGGGGATGCATGGCTTTGTTCAATGCATGGCTGTGTTCACTGTCATTGACATTTGCTGTCTCTTTCATGCCGCTACCATGCTTGACTTTTCATTGAGACTTTTTTTCCCCTCTTTGTATTTGTGTAAAATGAGGTTTTGTTCCTCACAGAAAAAATATGGCACTCTAAAAAATATGATTGTGATTGGTCTGCTACCATGAACCTGCCCCTTTACGCATGTGCGTTCACAGATTCATGATTAGGTCAAACTGGATTGAGTTAGCGGGTTGATTTTTATGGATTGTTTAAACAGCATAGACTGGAAGTCACCCTGCTACGTTGAGCTTGTTTCGTGGTACGAGCTGGTACTGGTTCTAATTCTTCAACCCATGTGGCTCCAGAAGCGAAGCCCAGAGTGAGGGCCAACATCCACCATATCCATTCAGCCTGAACCAAACCCATACGAGGTCAACATACCAACCTTAGCTGGGCTGGGGGTTTGTTTAAGTTCCTAAAACAGGATCTTATTTTTACATTTCCCAGATGTGTTCCCAAATAAAATACCAGAATATAAAAGTAAATATCATAACTGTGAGATATTTATTTCATCCTTAGATTGAAAATAAATGGTTTGCAAAAGAGGAAGCTATATAGAATAAGTAAGTAACTGATTTATTAAAAACATTAAAATATAAAAGTGAATCTAAAATATTTGTTTTTCTATTAAAAATCAAGCATTTACTCTACCACATTTTCCTCCTTTTATTTGGCTTCATCTACCTTTCAATAATCTTTGAGAAACTCTCCTGTCACCGCTGAAGACAACAATCCCTGCACCATGAGGCTGCAAACATTATTTTCAGTGGGAAATAGTGTGTTAAGTGTGATGGACACCGGAGTTGCCTTCCCTGGAACCAATCAACATGTGAAAAGCTAAAATGGATCACTAACCAGCAATTGCCACAAGGAGACTTAAAGTTGGTTTAGAGTAGAATTTTGTAAGATGAATTATGCAGTGCTAGTCATAGCCTCTAACTGAGGCTTTTCACAGGCCCAATGAAGTGAGCTTCTGGGTCTGATGTGGTTCAGAGGCCGCCATTTAACAACAACCTCACACATTCCCCACATATAAGCGTGACATTTTAACACAAGAATTTGTTTTCTTCAGTCCTTCTCTCTATTTTTATGAATCATGTTTATATCTGTGGCAAAACTGAGAGCATCTGAAACCAGGACAGAGAATCCTCTGTTTTCATCACTGCTTCCTAAAGCTACCGAAAGGGCAGGAAGAGGAGGGGTGACTCAGGGAAACCCCAGGATCAGGTTCCTGCTTCCCCATCCTGGTGACACCAGACCTGGCTAATACAGACCCTCCCACATCCTGCCCTGACAATAGGTGAAGCCAAAGCAAACTTTACTCCTCTCCTCTGGTTTAATTGGTAAACAATGATTGCATTTTCCTCTCTTGCTACTAGTTTCTGTCACAGGGGACAAGGGAGTCACACATATCCAAATTGCCACCTTGCATGGCACAGGCTTGGCTCACAACAGATGTATTAAAGTCTGCATTGCTATTATAAAGAGCCATAGTTACAGAGCTACAATGCAGTCCCTCTTTCTCTCTGTCGAAGAACTGATGTTTCATTCATGCAGCCTGGACGGATATTCGGGAGGGCTGTGAAAGATCTACCTGGGAAAGGTTGTTTGCTAATGACAGTGCTCAGTTTTAGGAGTTGCACAGTGTGTGTGTGTGTGTGGTCCTTTTGTTGGGGCTTGGTGGCAAAAGGAAGAATGAGGCAGGTGTGCACAGTCATTTTTCAGACAGCTGGAATGACCAGATAATAGTCCCACTTTCGGTCCTGTTTAAATAATCATTGACATTTTCCTTTCAGGGAAAGTCAGAAGCAACATTTTGGACCCCATAATAAGATGTCCTATTTTTTAAGGCAAGCTGCTGAAATGCAACCCCCCTATCGCAGATTTATCATAATTACACCATTAAAGAGGATGATATCACCCTTTGAAATACCTATTCAGGGAAATCTTTCACCATTTCAGCACCTACTGTATACTTTTTCAAGTTATATATTTTTAGCCCCCAGCTTTTTGTGTTTGTTTGTCTATTTTTTTTTTTATAAAGGCTAATTTAAGATGCATAAAGTGAATGTTTAGCATTCTTATAATGGGAAGTGTATGAATTTTGTGTTTAGGATTTCAAACCATAATTATATGATATGGAAAACACATTACCAACACAAATCAATGGCAATTGGTGTTTGAACACCAAGAAATAGGACATATTAAATATGAACAGTTTGGATAGGGTGAGGGGGAACATATCTGAAGTCAAATCCAGAGATACAGAAAAATAAAAGTAATATAATATTGTAAAGACAAGGTAAAAAATGTATGAAAAACAAACAAACAAAAAAAACATATAAATAACTTATCCTATTTTGGGTATTGTATTTTTAGTTTGTAGAAGATTTTTGAACTTGCTGATGTAATCTATCAGAAAAAGTAGACAATATATTCTTTGCAAATGCTATTATAGCATTAAACAAATATGTGTTGCTCAAACATATATATTTTTTTAAACATAGATCATAGCAGGAGGTTTAAAAACAAATAAAAAAATTGTTGAAATGAAGATAAATGCTTCATTAAAACAAGAAGTTAGATAGGGAGTGAAAAAGAATGAAGCCTTCTAAGGCAGAATGTTGAAAGTTAGAAACAACTGTACAATTCTTTAAACTTTTATAAACTTGAAATAAAATGTATCTACATTTTAAGGTCTGTTGAAGACCATATGATTTCTATAATGTATTTAAACAAGACATAAAAGTTAAGATATATAGGCTTGAGTTTGGGTTTCAGATCAATGTACAAATGTTTGTCTGAGTATTTTTTCATGAAATGCATTGTCTATAATTACAGTCTCAATAATGGCAACAATGACAGCAATGTAATCAAGGTGCTTATATTGCTGCGTCATGAGCAATCACTCCCTGCATTTATGGTATCATCTACTGCCATTTAATCACTCTACACTGAGGCTACTGCCAGCTCTGTTGTATTATGCTGTGAGTGCATAAACACTTTGTTTTATCAAGAGAGAAAACAGCAGGGATCTAAAAATACAGAGCTGAGAGACAGAGAGTGACAAGCCAGGATTAGTGTCGCATCAGCAAATCAAACAAAAGCACCTGGCGGGAAGTACGGATGGGAGGTGGAGTCAGAATAAACAATGCTAAGGATGGAGAAGAAGGTGGAGATGACAATAAAAATCAACTCATCTTTAGGAGTTGACCTAGTAAAACATTCACGAGACAAGCGTGTGAGCCAAGAGAATGAGATCTAAAATAACAGTCCTCACTATGTCTTAGTGCAGCTGTCAAAAAAGAAAAGTTAGTTGGGATCTGAGATGACAAACAGATACATTCAGCATCAGATTCTGCTCTCTTGACCTGGACCAGATTTAGATGCTAAAACAAGACAAAGAAAACAAGATGACAGCACAAAGAGCAGCTGTATTCATTAAACCTGTGACTGATATAAAATGACTAATTGTTGCAAACTCAGAAGTCTTTACACCTCTGAACCCGCAGTTGGATGGTAAAAGATGACATAAAAGATGACATACAGAAAAATGATTGTCACTTCAATTAAAACATATCGGGGTAAAATTCTGCCATGCGACACCTCAAATGATCAACTCAAACTGTGTGTGCCGATGAACATGCAGGTATGACAAACTACTAAATGCGGCTGGTTTTAATCACTGTTAACCAGGCACTAATTAACTGGCTCATCTCACAAGAGCCCATGAGAGGTCAGGGCGCCCACACGCTTGGAATCCACTGAACAAACACACACGTGCCCAGAGCTAAATATGCACAAGCAACTTCATAAAGTGTAGCCGCAAGAATGAGAATTTCATTAAAAGACTTTGTCTACATGGCTTCCTGGAATAGACAAATATACAGCAAAAAACGAGGGAAGGTAGAGGGGAAAATATTGGAAATCGTCTTTATGGCAGAAAGCCGTGTTGAGAATGCCGACTTTACAGCGGTATCAGCCTCCGGCGGCTCTACACAAAAGTCTTTGATGGAACAAATAAAAAAGAGTGGTGAGAGGGAGGGATGAAAGAGGAGAGAGGAGAGAGGGTGGGGGAGAAGGAGGCGCTGTGAGATGAGCAAGCATCATCCACATTAGAGCAGCTTAAAACCCAAATTAATCTTAAAGACCTAAGGAGGGAGTCAGCAGCGCTCTGAGCCTGAAGAAGAGCTGCTGGGGCTGGCTCTCTGGCAGCCTGAATCCAAGTACAAAGCTGCAGGAGAAGCAGATGTTCACGATGCCTGAGACTAAAATACAATAGATTTGTGCCTGACTATGTACAGTAAGGGAAAGAAAAAAGACTGTGAGAAGTAAAGGTAGAGGAGAAAAGAACAGAAATGTGTTTAATATTAGATGCTATACCTGCATACTGAGTTTTTGCCTGATTATAGGGCATTTCCTTGTTAACATGTGAAGATAAATTGCACTGAAATCAAGCAGCCAACACATATTGTCTCTTACTATAAATAAACTAATATCACCTTAATGCCATCTTTGTGAGACCATTTGTGTAATATACAGCTATTATTAAAACAACTATTTAAAAACATGTCTATGACTCATAAGTCCGCTTTAGAGTCTGATTCCAAGAAGATAACAGGAAGACTTAACAAGCTGAGTTTAAAATCTTGTAAGAATCAGAATCAATGTAAGGATTAACTTCCTGTAAAGTAGACGTACCAAACTTTTTCAGCGGCTAATGTCCTAAAACTTTTGGGTGTACCCTCTTCCAGCAGGTTTGTATGTATGTATTAATTCTCAGCTTAAGTTCTGCTAATGACCTGTGATAAACAGAGGCTGATCTAAAAGTTAAAGTACATCCTTTCAGACCGTTGTTCAAATGAATGCTATTGATGGTGCTTACGGCCCTAATAGCTAAAGTCAGTTTATTTCAATACCTTAATTATGTTTTTTTTTTTATTTACTCTAAAACAAGGTAAGTGTTGCAGTGACAGATTTATTAATGATTTAATGTTTGATATTTCAAATACTTTTCTTTATTACTGCAATAATTCTTTGAACGACACAAGAATCTACATCAAGAAGATGATGTGCTTAAGACCAAGGTTAAGATGCACTGATCTATGAAAAGCATTTAATTTAAACAGATGTAATTAGCTTATTTAAGAGAAGGGGGTATATCAAGAAACTCTGATCAAAGCAACAGATACAATATATGAGCAACATCCTGTATGAAATGTGCTGTTGCATTTGGTTCACACACAAAACATTTGGTTTACACACCCTGCCTCATTATGTTTACTATGGGAATATATGAGTTTTAGAAATCAAAAAGCTATTTCCTAAATCTCAAATTGTAAACAACTGAAACAACAGCACAATCAAACTGTCCAAAGGAATCATTAAGAGTCTGTTTTACTGGAAGTCAGATTGGTTCTTAATGACACAATATGGGAAATTTTAGCATATTATCCTTCATCAGCTATTTCCTAAAATTATTTCTACAGAAACATCAATGTGGGTGTTTTCCATCTAAGGCGGTAGAACTAACACGATACAGGCACACACACAAACAAACGCCCTTCACTGGAAATTTGTGGCTTCCTTCATCCCTTCCCACTCATGAACAAGCCACACCTGCTCTCTGCAGATTGCCATTGATTGGAACAGCCAGGTCAGAGAAATTGCCTGGCATCCTAAGGTGCAGCTCTGTCCCCCTGGCAGCCAAAGCAGCAAAAGCAGAGGCTCCAGAAAAGAACTAGCTTCTCCCCCTGCCAAGCACCTTTCAGATTGAGGCTGATTGAGCTACAAAAAATTCAAGAGTAAAGGTTCACAGTAGTAGCGAGTAAGGGGAAAGATGGATGTGACAGTTCAGTAATGCTTTTTGCACAACATGCAGGGAGACAACGCTCTTGGATTAGGTAGTTAATATAAAATGATTGTAAGCTCTTTAAGGATTTTTGAGTTGACAAATTAAAAAATCATCACACTTAAACTGTGTAAATGAGTGGGTCCTTTTTTTGTGGAGTGTGGGTTTGCAGTCATAACCCTAAAACCACAAAACTCTGAGTGAGCAGCTACAGCTGCAACGTGGCTCGCTGTTTGCACATTTCCCGGCACCAGTAGTGGGTGACAGAGGGTGCACAAACTCTGTAACCCTCACAGAGGATTGCTCTTTGCAGCTTTTGTGTGTTCCCATATGGGTGTGCACAGCAGCTGCATGAACAGCTGTCTATAGTACTGTGAATTGTCTGTGATTGAGTATGCATTTAAAGATGAGTTCAGACAGCAGCTACTAAAAGCGTGCCTAACTTATGATAGCCAGCAGCACTGCAATAGTCCTTCTGCAGAATCTTAAAGAAGGAACCAGCAGAGAAAGGAAATTGGAAAGGTAAGATATGAGGATCCCTTTTCACCTCACATAAATCAATATTCAGGTCTATCACAATGCATTATAATATCACTGATAAGTTTATTACATGTACAAATAAGCTATCAGGAACATATAAAATCATGGTAATAGTTGTCCAGCAGAAACTCATAACCCCCTCCATAAAACACAAAAGGATATAATGATATAAGCCTGCTGTTCAAGTATATTAATGGTTAAACTACGGGGAATGAAGAACTGTGGTATAGAAAAAAGGTGTAGAATATTTAATCTTCCTTCAAGAGTTTGAAGAAGATTCACTGAATGGGGGAATACACTAGAGTAAGATCTTTTAGAGCCACCACACATATTCATATTCAGGAAATTAACTGCAAATGTCAAATTCCTTGTCTTAAGCAACTCAGAAACCAGAGACATAGGAAGCATAACTTCGACTCAGATGATAAAATACTGTAGGTTGCTCATAGCCCTATTTAAATGGATAAAAGTTTGAATTTTAATATGGAAAGTAACATCCAAAAATCCAGATAACCAGAGGAGAGTCAGATCCGAAACTGCTCGAGGTCCTGGGGAATTTGTAAAAGTCAGTGATAATTTTTCTGCTGTTGGTCCACTTGTTTTCAAGTCAAAGCCACTTCCAATTGTACAGGACTTTGTGCTTAAAAAGGTTTGATTGTGTCAGCCTAATCTGCAATAATGACCATCAAACCACTGTGCTTCAATGGCCAGCAGACAACACTGACCTACAGTATACCTCATACCTCTAGTCAAGGAGAAGATGAGACACCCCATGTTACGATGTAGGTGTTCACCATTAAAAAAACTCCAGCAGGCTGATTGTTTTCATCCCACGGTGTGGTGACACAGTCATTCATGCAAAGGTAGCTGGCCCTTTCAAAATATTTCTTTTTTGCTGAACTATAGCTCAGTTTTTATGGTTATTGGCCTTGCTTGCCACTAACCAGTTGAGCCACGTCATATCTCTATGACCAAAATTTTACAGTATAGAAGTATTTACTGTTCCTGCAATGAATAACATCTCTAGTTTTCATAAGCCACAAAAAATCTAAATGGAATCACTAATCATTGTTTCATTATTCCTTATTTAATAACTATACTAAATTAATACCTATAAAAAGATGCTGTACCTAAACTAGAGGCAAAAGGTCTCATATAAAAATGGACTAAAAATGAGCTTGCCTGCTCACAAAATGATGATAAAGAAATATGCCTCTTTTTAGCAGCTATTCGATTTTACAGCCAACACCAATACATTTATAAATACAAAGGGCTAATTTTGTACCTCGAGATAATAAATAAGGTTTCTGCCTTATTAAAGATTTACCATGTGTGCCCTGCAAAACTATACAGTATGTCACATGCATTTACAAAGAGTAAAGTCTGTTGTTTATATTAATTTAAATGCTCATGATAAAAAAAGACAGTGAAAAATGAATCTATTCCTTCTTGTAGATTACTGTAATATGTTTTGAACAGTAAAATATATTTAAAAACTCAGAGAGGTAAGAAAAAAACATCTAAATTACATACAAGAGGTTTTTTACCTCTTCACTCAAACTCTCCACCTGCCATCAGACAAATCCATTTAGAGTGAACATGAACATTACGGCCCTGCATACACACTAAAACCAAGATATTGGCACAGAAAAATAGGCAAAAAGAAACATGAGCCAGACAGACACAAAGATCTGGCATGAAGAAAGGCTCTGCTTGGTCTGTGACCTGGCTCCAGCTGGAAGACCCAGCTCCCTGACAGGTTGGCAGTGCTACAGCCCTTTGGGGTTTAACTACTTCTCAAATGTCTTCCTAAATCTGTTTCTTCTCTGTTCAGATGCCACTTCTTCCACAGTCTTTGACAGTCTCTGATTATCTCAAGATACAGCCATCTTATATTCTTAGCTTGTGTTAAAACAACTGTAGGATTAGTTTGGAAAAAGTGCAGCACTATTACCGGTAAACATAATCTAAATGAATAATTCCTATATATATATATATATAATCACATTTACGGTCAAGATTTGATGGTTTCTTTCAACTTGTGCAGTGGAAAGAAGAAACTCATGTGAGATGTCTGTGAAACAGGATTGTTGAGATCTAATTCAATTCAATTAAATTCAGTTTATTTATAAAACGCCAATTCACAACACGTCATCTGTAGGCGCTTTACAGAGACAATTAAACTAGATCATACAGTCAAATTGATTCAAAATAGATTTTTCTATCTAAGGGTAACCAGTTGATTGCATCAACTCATTGACTCAAAGGCAATTCCTCACACCAAGCATGCTTGTAGCGACAGTGGAGAGGAAAAACTCCCTTTAAACAGGAAGAAACCTCCAGCAGAACCAGGCTCGGTGTGGGCGGCCATCTATCGAGGCCAACTGGGGTTCAAGGAGACAGAAGCAGAGATACAAAAGGTAACTGTCAACCAGCTCCACAGGCGGCCCCGTCTAGGAAACACACTGCCAGGCAGACAAACTGAGGAATCTAACCAGCATCATATAAAGGGATTTAAAAGCAGTGGAGACTAGCTTGATCTACACTACAAAAACAAACAAAAAAACACTGAAAAGTGTGAGCAGTAATTAAATTATTCAATAAAACTACCCAAACCCATCTAGATATCTTTCATAGAAACATAAAATGTGGCCTGACATAATGTTATTCTCACAAACATGCTCCTGTCACCTAGATGGTCTGGTAGATGACTGCTCATTATATCAGTGGCATAACTTCATCATTCTCTTATTCTTCCATTAGCCTTGGTACGGATGCATTAAACAAAAATGCTTATATCAAAATCCTGGGGCAGCAACTGTTTCGAATGGATAGATTGGTTTTAATGGGGAGGATCTAAATATAAACGATGGTTTTTCAAAGTTGGCTCAAACTCTCAATCCAAAAGTTAGTTAGACAGATAAAATAAAGCTTCAAATGCTTTCAGAAGCCTCCATGGGGAAGACATCTTGTGGAGTTGGCTGGCAAGCTGTCAACTCATGTAGACTCCAGGCTTATGGCTTTGTAGAGATTTGCATCCACCTCAAAGGAGGCCTGAAGCATCAAACCCTCTCTGAAACATTGCTTGATGCTGTACAGCAGGACGGGTCAACACAAACATGACATTACAAGGATCCTCTCAACTCCTGAAAATAAAATATGGACGGATCAGAATAAGAGAAACCATAAAAGCACAGCATTCTTTAACAAACAAAACTGAAACAAAGTTATTTCTTTCCCAAGTTTTGTTTCCCAGAAAGGTTTTTATTTCAGCAATTCTGCTCCAAGGAGCTTTGTATAACATCTGTACACACTGCAAACAGATGACTGTGACAGTCAAAGCACAAGGCCTGAATAAAATATGACAGGCCAAACAAAGAGCTGCAGGAATCTGTAGCTCATGGTTCAGAAACTGACATGTAATTACTGTCAAAACGGTTTCCAGTAGAATCTGGGAGAGACAGTTTTGGTCATGTCTAAAGTAATAAACCAGAGCTTTTCATTTTCAATTCAAATGCATAATTTTTCTTTCAATCAGTCCTATGGTAATTTGAGTTTTACAATACCATGTACTGCATTCAATCATTATACCTCTAAATTGTATTTCTGTTCAATGTTGTGAGTTTTTGTTTGCAAAATGTAATATATTCAAGCATCACATATGTGTTTTATACTTTTTATGTAAATAATGATGTGCCCCGCAAAGGAAAACTGTTTTTTTTTTTTGACAAACCCTAACAGATGCCTCTATAAGACACTGTATGACTGTTCATAGTGTAGGACTGTCTCTTGACATGTTCAGAGCAACCGCTACACTGAGCGCCACCCCAGGACTTCACCATGTCCTGCTTCTGCTCTGAAGGATTGCTCACCCAGCCTACCACGAAAGTTACACTCATCTGCAACTCATACATGTATCGTCCAATTGTACGTGAATCACCCACAAAGACACGCAGAGACCTTGGGTGATCTTTGATCTTGTCAGATGTGACTGCCCTGAAGATGCCTGCTGGGTGTTGTTGACAAAAAGATTTGAACCATATTCTTTGGGCTACTGTTTCACAATGTTTGTGATTTCTGACTACTCAGGAAACACCAGTCTAAATAAATACCAGATATATTGTAAATAGAAAAAAAACTGCAGCTGATTCTTTCAGGCTACTGTTCTGGTTGATTTAAAGACAGGCTAAAAGTTGCATAGCTACACTAAGCAGAATTAAATCTGGTAGTATTGCAGACATGAAAGCTGACCGGCATTCAAACCACTGCTTTTTTTATTTGCCTTAACATTGGCCTTACGAAATCTATTAAAAAAATCGAACTTGTGATAAATTTGTTAAAAAGTGTAGGCTATAAATAAAATGGGGAAATGAGTTAATTCTGACTAACTTTTGTGCCCAGACTCTTAAATAGATAGAATAAAAATAATCACTAACGTTGGCATTAGTTTTAAAGGGTTTGTCTGTAGAATGTTTCATCATTTGGGTATTTGTAGATTAACAAAAGCACACAAAGCTGATTTTAGGTGGTAATTCAGTCATCAACCTGCTCTGACTGCCTGCCTACAACCAGCTTATTCAGTTAACACACTTTGGTTTTCCAAACAGCTGAACACTAAATTGCGATGTCCCCATTAGTGTAGAATTATGCTGAATTTTCCCCTTCTATAATAAATATGAAAAGAAAATCCCTGGCATTTCCTAAATGCAAAGAAAGCAGAGCTTTAGTCACTGTCCCAGAGCTGAGCCTGCGCCCCACATCGTGACCAACCTGCGCACGATTCCCATGAAACAGGATTCTAATTCAAAATAAAATGGAATTAGTTTAACAAAATATACAGTAAAACGCAAAGACAGCTGAGCAGTTTATAAAGGTAAGGTTAGTGACAGGTGATTGCAAGTGGAGCAAAATGTACAGCAACAATGTAAATGAGAGTCACAAAAGAAGCGCAAGAATGAAAAACCGCTTCCATTCTCACACTGTCCCACATAAGCTACTTGTTCCGCATTTGTTTTTTTTGTAGTGACATGTTGCACTCCTCTAGTTCCCAAACATAGTATTTCAAAGTTTAAAGAGAGTTTCAAGTTTTCCACAGGCAACTTCTAAAACAGTTTCTTTATTTCATCCCAATAGATAGGCAGTGTGCAGCAACAGGTGGAGGAGGGGACACGCATCACTACTCTTTGCCCCACACTGCTCTGGCATGCATTATAGAATTTTAAAGCATACATATAATATACTAATGAACTTGCTGAAGTTGAGTGGAAGTTAACAGGCCACTATCAATATTATCAGTACTTTTAAATTTGATTTGATTTAAATATTAATATTAGGGCTGAAAAAAATAATCAGATTAATCATGTTTAATCGTGATTAATCTATTATTTAAATAATCTTCAACTAATTTAGTAATCGGTTAATCGTTAAATGGGGTATAGAGACTCTAAAATATATCTTTATCTAAGAGAACAACCCACTTAGAGCAGAAACCATAAACACATTTAAAAAAATATTTAAACATTTTGCATTTAAGATAAAAAAATATATGTTTTTGTTTGTCAATATGCTCCATCCAGAACTCCTCAAGAGGAAAAGTTTTAGTTTCACTTGGTTAAATTTAATAAAAAAATCTTTAAGGAACCTTTTGCAGTCCAATTATTAATTGATTAAACGAAAAAATAATGGACAGATAAATCGATTTGCAAAATAACCATTAGTTGCAGCCATCTTAACTGGTTAAGAATTGTAACTTTAGTCAGTGTGCTACTTTGTAAACATCGGAGCACTTTTAAAGTCTTCTCCATTGCAGTAAACAACAGCAACAAACAAAAGCAACATTTTTTTTTAAAGTTTGTGAGAATCTCTTGGGGACACTCACCGTTACTAGGGGCCCAAAGGGGCCAGCTCTGATTGGCTCCATGATGTTTTGCTTGTCTAGTTAAATTGACATCAAAAATTGGAAGTCCAACTTGTAAGAGTTGTTTTTTTTTTTTTTGAACTTCCTAGAACTTCACTCCTCACAAGTCTTTAAGCAGAGAGAGACATCCCGAGCACACACTTACACACACACATACCACACACACACCTACACATCATCCCACGGATGTCTTCATTGCTTTACCTCTTTTTTCCCCCTCTCTCACTCCCCATATCTAATGTTCTCCACAGGGGCCCTCATGCAGAAAACCTTTTTGCATTTCATAGCAATCAAACCGAGCTTGTGAGCAATTACTTCTGATCGCCGCATAGTTGGCCTGGACTCTGTTTATCCGTGTCGACATGGGAATTCAAGGGGAAAAACTCAAGACAGCTGAGAGTTAAAAGGTATTTCTTTTTCAAGAGCAATGTGCCTCTGCTGGCATGTTGGGCCTCCCCAAAGACGACTATGGGATGGCTCAATGCTCGTTTTAATTAACACATAAGCCTGTTGATGTTAATTAAAAAGGAGGCGGACGATTCCCCTATCAGAACAAAAACTCACACAGAGGGGAGAGAAGTGTATATGAACAGAGACATTGTTGGTACTCAGCACTTCTTACCTTGTTCAACCCTTCTACATTTGCAATACTTCCAAAGGTATTCATACCACCTGAGCTTTTTCACTCTGTATTAACGGGGTTCTATGTTATAGATGACAAAATGCTTGATCATTATTCAAATGATTTTCAACGATCTCAAAGACCTAAAACAATAAAAATGTTAAGCCTATTTTATAAAGTTGCTTATTTCTTTTAGAATTACATTTTTATTACCTACCACAGCTAATCACCATTCCTGCTAATAAAAGCATAATACTGGCTTTCCTGTGGGTTGCTTCCTTTTTCTGAAATATTTTCTTTTTAAAGTCTTAGTATAGATAAAAAAATTTTTTTATTAAATTTAATCAAACCCGAGCACCATCTTCTGTATGTTTGCCGCAGCATCCCACAGTTTTCAGGTTGATATTCTTAAAAATATTTATAGATGTTATTTAAAAGGGAAAGAGGTTTGAGGGATTTAAAAACCTGTGCAACAAACAAATTTCAGATTGTAGAAATGTTTATGAAAATGCAGGCAACTGTAAGGCTTCTATCAAATCACATAACTCATTGCTGCGCTACTTACTTCATGGGCTTGAACAGCGCTTGTCCATAGTTCTGGAAAGTCATGATCAACTTCAGCTGGGTGCCTCCGGATTTCATGGCTGAAAGGGAAACAAGTGAGACGTTAGATTGCACACCACACCGTCGAGCGTGAGTAAAGCTAAGCACACATAAAACAGTGGAACACCTTCGCGTTTGCACAGAAGTTTTTTGTCTTTGCAATTTGTGCAGTTTTAAGAACTTTAAAAAGATTTGCATATCTGGTAAACAATTTAGAAGACACCGTGTAATGAAAGAAAGTGATATGTGTGAGATTGAATGAGCAACTGGCAATTTGCAAATAAGGAAATGTAAATTGAACAGAGACTGTAGCTTTGTTAAATGCCTCCTCTTCCTGTTTGAATCAATGACTCAACATTTCTCAGCAAACTTCTATTGATTGCGCAGATCCCTTGTGACATCTTGTGCACAATAACTGCTTCCTTTGTCACTCAGACAGGCTGACCTCCTGCACGCTGGAAGCTTATGTCTCTAACTATCAGTCATAACCGCAGCTTCTCCCACAGGGTGATGGATCCTGACAGAGAGCTTCCTGCTTTCCTTTGACTCAAACAACGGGACTTGTCAGGCCAGGCTAGTCCAAAATGCCTTATGTTTGTCACAATGGACTAGCTTTTTGAGGGGATTTGTTCATTTATTACAGCATATTAACTTGAGCACATTACAAAACACTGTGCTGCTGCCCAGTCCCAATATCACTGTAAGCTCCCTGTTGTGCACCAGATTGTTGGATGAGCATACAGTTTTTTTTCTCGTGTTTACAGATTCTCTTAGTGCGGTTGCCTCCAGAGCTCTCACATGTTGTTTCTCTATTTCTCTTCTCTTCTTTGTTTGTTTGTATACGCCATGCTTGTATTCACATCCTCTCTGTTACGCTCTGTCTGTCTCAATCCATCCTACTCAGTGCCGGCAAGCATTTTCCTTTTACTGTGACTCATTTTAAAGGCTTTTTTTTTTATACACTGTTGCACATTGCACTACATAACCTCAGGTGTGTCAACTTTTTACTTCTTGAGAGAAGAGGCTGGAGTTATCAAGGTGTATTAAGTCGGCATTTTAAACCAAAGATGCACCTTTATGACCAGTGCTGGCAAAAGCCTGAATGCATAACACAGATTAATGCAAAATAAAAAGGGAAAGCAGGGTCAACCCCATAGACACTGCAACCGACATAAGTCAGCTTATATTGAGCTACTTTTGCTTTAACTGAATCCAATAGTTATTAGGTGAGCCTGTTAAGTGAAAGACTGGTTTTCAATGTTGTCACATGTTTACAAATTGATTTAAACATATTTGTTTCTCTTATGTTTATGCTCTAAGTTTAGAACTACAGTAGTTGGACAGTTGTCCAACTGTTTTTAATGTTCTTTTTTGTTTCTGCATTTTTAATTTAATTTAATTTATTTATCTGTTTTCCTACTTGCTTTTATTCTGTTTTATTTTCCTATATTTTAATCATATAAAGCACTTTGCATTGCCTTTGTACTGAATTGTGCTATACAAATAAATTTGCCTTGCCTTACCAGTATAAGTAATAATAGTAACATGTTTAGCTTTTTATGTAGCCTATGGATTGTATTATATATGTAGTAATATGTATTGACTTATTAGCTAGATAGGATAACAGATGAGTGACGCCACATACCAATCCAGCCATTTTGTTTTTTTATAATAATGTCATACTCAGCAATACAGTGACCGGAATATGCAAGACTTTTTAGGCAGCCTCTATATTATATTATTTAAAATATCTGCTTGCAGTGCAAACTTTATGGAAGTGTTCACACTGTATTAGTTAATAAATAATAATTAGTCCATTTATATCTCTAATCATTTGTTACCTTACTTCTAACAATGATTATTTCAAACCTTATGCCTTCACTCATATCTATTCATTCAATAATAGTGTTATTATAGGACAATACACTCAGCCCAAGTATTGGTATTGGACTGGGAAAGAAAAAAATGGATCGATGCATTTCTGATACTAGGAGCTTGTGAGTTCAAGCCCAGCTTCTTTCAATTTAATCCTGCACTTCAAAAAGTAACAAAAAGAAAAAAAAAAGGGACAGAAAAAACTAATTTTAAGGCAAATCTTTAAACATTTTTACGCCTGGATATTAAGAGTCGTCTCTGATGTTTTTTCTTCTAAAACAAGTGGAGAAATCTATTTAAAAGAAGCTGTATATTATACAATATTGAGACAACTTTAGTGTATTCAGGCTGTGAAAGAGGATGAGAGCAAATCTTTAAACAGCTGACAGGGAAAATGTTGAGCTTTTAACCCTTCCCTACAATAAAACATGCTCATTTTCTAAATGCTGACAGAATTTGGGAAATCTTCTTATAATAACAATCTACAGCTCTAGAGTTAAAAATACAAGCTTCCTTTTTTAACAGAGTTACCCACACTAACCCTATTTGCTAATATTGGCTGCTAAAGCCAAAACAAACATATAAACATAACATTATAATCTTGTTTTCGCTGTAAAAAGATATTGGAACACCATTTTACAGAAGCAGCCATGTGCTACATGTGTCTGTCTTATACACTTTATGAAAGGGGGACTAAAAGGATATGATCGCTTATGTTTTTATGTATTTCTATCTCATAGTTCTAAGACAGAAATTAAAATGGGCTTGATTAAATTAGGTAAATGTGCAAAACAATGGAGATATGGAATCGTGTAATACATTTACTCTATCCAGCTCAGGTGGATAGCCTCCCTGTGGAACCATTAAAGATGCTTAAACCCGGAGCATTAGTGAAACTAAAAGCTATGACCCCGGTCCAAACATGCAAGCTTATAATCCTGACAGTTTAATATAAAAAATAAAAAAACCCTGGCAAGAAGCCCAAACATAGCTTAAGTGATTGCTTTGTTTTATATTTTATGTCCGCTGATATGCAATCACAATAATTTCTAGTGGCACATTTTGGTTCTGAATACCTCCCCCAGCAGCAATCAAACCTGCCCCCTCCTCTTCGTACCGTTATGATAAATCCATCTTGCCTTCACCTGTGCTTCTTTGCGCTTCCACGAGTATGATTTATGAGGTAAGCTGAATCCTGAACAAAAGGCCACAAATGCTCCCCAGCAGAAACAAGACACAAAGGAGGAACAAGGAGCAAGCATGATTTGGAACGAGAGAAATTTGGAAGAAAATGCTGATGAGGGAGCCTTTTCTAATGCCATGCAGCAGATATATGTTTTGTAACTTATAATACCAATAAAAACAGATGAATGGCGGGGGCAATTATAGACCACTTGAGGCGCATAGATCACACAAGTTTTCATTGCAGAGAGAAAAGACGGAGGAGTGTAGCTTATAAAGGTTTGCTCTCAAATGAAAACCCAGTTGCTAGATAAGAATCCAAAAGAATTCTGGATTATTGAAAACTAGAAAACAGCATGAATTTGAATTTCTCATGCTTAATTTGAATGTAGATGACTTCTTTTTTTGTCTATCTATAACCATTTCATCAGCAAAGACAGCACAAAATGCAAACCTCTTCATGGATCCAGACTTCTTGTTTAGTTTTATGTTCAGTACATGTAAGACCTAAAGGTATTAAGGTATAAGATTATTTCTGCAAAACATTTTTGATAGAAGAGTCATTTTTACTCAACTAAGACTAAATAAAAAATGTCTCAAACAACCCTGTGAATACAATGAAGCTGAATTAGTTTGGGAGAAAAAATAGAAAGTAGCTGAAGGACAAACAATCATAATAAAAACTTTAGAAAGGACAGACAAAATCAATGTATGATTGTTGTCATTCTGTTGGGATTTTTTTTTTGTTGTTCTTGCTTTTTGAGCATTTGTATTACTTTTATAAAGGACACTGAAAATCTGGATCAAATTGTAGAGCTGTCCAGGGTTAAAACTGCTCCCACATCTGTCCTTTTTATATCTATTTATCATATTTTTTTGATTATATTGCTTTATCACTTTAACCTGTCATCTATTGCAAAGAAAATTCATATTTGTCTTAAGTCATTAATTATTGATTTGTTCATATTTAACTAATCAATACCAAGAGTTAAAAAAAAAAAAAAAAAACTATCTCAGGTTGTGTAAATCAATGGATGGACACTGCATGCTCATCACCCTAACTCCCTTCATGTTAAAAGCGGACGGTGGCAGCATCAGGATGTGGGAAGAAGCATAAAGCTAGAAACAGGGCAATCCTGTCCAGAATAGAAGTTTGAAAATGTAACTTGTTTTTTTCACACAGTTTCTTTTCTCCATACTTCCAACACGCTTATCCCTGCTGAGGTCGCGAGGGGTGCTGGTGCCTATCTCCGACAGGTCGCCAGTCTATTGCAGGGCAACTCAGAGACACATTGGACAAACAACCATTCACGCACTCATTCTGAACTGTGGGAGGAAGCCGGAGTGCCTGGAGAGAACCCCCGCATGCACAGGGAGAACATGCAGAAAGACCCCGGTGCAAGGCAGCAACACTACCCACTGTTCCACTGTGCAGCCCAAAATGTAAACATATTACATGATTTCCTAGACTGTGTAGGATCAGTATACCTAGCTAATAATCCCCATTAACAGGGCTCTTCCTGACTGACTCACCCACGCTGGTGATCCTCTGACTGACCAGGTCCTTCAGCAAGGCGTCCAGCACCAGACTGTGCCTGGGGTAGAGCTCATATCGGTTAATCCCAATGTGGAAACGCAACCAGTTGGGGTAAGACTCTGCTGTCACCTCGGCAGTTGGAGAAAGCTCATCCTCATCCCCCTCCTCATTATGCCTGGGGGACAAATAATAATAATAATAACAAGAGTTGAGGAGAAATACAGTATGGTAAGATTTAACAAGACTTTGTTGTGTTATATGTTAACTGATGTAAGGGAATTTGTGAAGTAAAATCTTAAGACTGTACTGGAACTAATAAAGGTAAAAATAATTAGAAAACATTCTGATGATTTTAAAGTTTTGTGCAGGATTACATAAGATAAATGGATATAAAGATAGATGAACAAATAAAAACCAGTTAACCATCTGTTTCTCAGTGTAAACTTCTTAACATTAGAAGTTTAACAGATTTATATAAAGAAGTGATCATTTTCCCAGTGTTAACCCTAAACTCTAATCAGCTTACCATCCCTGGTTCCCTGTGGCTCTTGGATAAAACCTGATGTCATTGTTGACGTTAAACAAAGTATCATCATCCGTGAGGGGAGGAAGGTCAACCTTGTATAAGGGATGCTCAAACAAAGCCGATAACCGGGAGGCTGCCTGATTTACAGAGGCGGTGCGACCCCCGGTCCCTTCCCTCATCAGAGGCTTGTGCTGCTTCGCTGACGCTCCGCCGGACTCTCCGGCTCTGTCCGCACCGGCTGCGCTCTTCTCCAGCGAGTGGGACGTGAGGTTGGAGCCGGGCTCGCTGCTGAAATCCTGCAAGATCCTCAGCGTGTGCTTGTTAGGCCAACCCGCGTCGGCGGCCGTCCTGGCTCGCTGCTTTCCCCAGCCCTGCGCCTCCCTGCCCGGGTGCTGCGCGCACTGGCAGCCGCCCTCCTCTCCGTGCGCTCCGACAGCTCTCTTCTCCAGCTTTGGCAGCAAGTCTATCATGATGTGCAGAGTGCACGCAACTAAAAACACCATAAGGATCAACACTCTGAATCTACGAAACAATATCATTGTTCTATAGGCTATATACTTGTTTTCTTGAAGGGATATTTTAGGATTTAGTAATTTTCTCTGAGAACGCAGCAATAAAACTATGTTGATCTTCTATTCCAATCCCACTTAAAAATCCCATCATATTTAAGAGTCTCGTTTAATTTATAATGATCCTTCATGTCCTGAGAGGTGAAGTTGAAGTCTAAGAGTCTTCATGCATGAGGATGTAACAAAGGGGGTCCCGTTAAACGCATCGATGCTCTTCCTTTAACCTGCTTCCCAGCGCGGAGTGAGACATCAAAGCAGCATAACTGCTCTCTGATCAAATAGAAAGTCTCAACAGAGGTAGATTTCACACAGTCCGCTGGAATAAAGCTTTCCAATTATATCTAAAATTAATATATAAGATCAAGAATAAAGAAAACAATCCATTAAAGAGCAGGTTATCGGTGAGATGCTCGGATGCTGCCCCACTTCTTTTTTTTTTTTTAACTGCGAGCGTCGCTGAAGTGAGCGTCGCCCTGGCAGGTGTTGCGATCCAGGTCGTGATTTTGTCCTCCCAGCGCCGCCTTTTCTCTCTCCTCCAAGTGTTCATCCAGGGTGGGTCTGTTAAACCTTAGACATCTGAGCCCAGCCTCGCTGGCGTCATAAGGAAGAGATTGGCTGCGTCCCTGCACATTGAAGCGGCGCCTCAGTGATATGAAGGGCGAGCTTCAGGGATGAAACGCTCTGGGGATGCAATTCTCTGCTCTGCAGCTAGAGGGCGGTGGCGCTACCTGAAACTAACTGCTGCGCTCAGTTACATATGTGGTTCTCTAAGGGACATTTCTGGACAATAAGGGATACATTTACATGCAACGAAGATTTTAAAGGTTTATAAAGTTTGATATAAATCAATCTTTTATTATAATTTTAAAATCACAGGAACAACAAGAAAAATCAAACAATAAAATAAAGCTTTTCTAAGCAAAATCTGTTGTCTCCAGTTGCGGTTCTAGAGCAAATGTAACAGGGAGCCAGGAGGGGGCCAGTGTTTTTTCATAGGGGCATAGAAAAGCATGAAACAAAAAATCAGGCCAAGGGATTAAAATATATTAAGATATCTGCATGAAGTGAAATCTCTATTCAATTAGGTTTAATAAAATTCTATTTTCTTATTAGGTCAATACAAATTCATAGTTTAGGAATTTTACATATTTTTGACTTCATTTAAGTAAAAAAAAAAAATAATAATAATAAATTACAGTTTTATATGCACTCTGAATTAGAGCATTTTCTTTTATTTGATTTGGAAAAACAAATTTAGCAGATGAAAACTGGGATACTATCTCTATAGCACTGAAGCTATCACCTTATTGTAAATAATTGACAAAAAAAAAGAAAAAAAAGAAATTGATCCAAAGGACCTAACAGTAACCATGTCTGTTCAGCGCATATCATCATTAGAATTTCTTTTAGTAATATGTCTTCAGTACTCCTGTTGGCCCCTGTCTAGAAGCGCCCATGGTTCTCCCCACGTTTTCTTTCAGATTAAGGTTTGGGGAGAGAAAGAGGCATGGAAGAAGCTGAATGTTGTGGCAACTTAAACCATTTCTCTCTTTTTAGTGATATGATTTAACTCTAGCTTAAAGGCCAAAAATCATGACAAGTTTTTAATTTACTTTGGTAGAAACCAGTAGCTGTTAAAAAAAAAAGAAAAAAATTCCTAGTATTTCAAAAAGGTCATGATGCCCTTAAATGTGAACTGATTCCCATGGACCTTCAGAAAAAAATCTGATTGCTTAAAAAAAGTGGCAATGAGGTGCATTTCACCCCTCATCTTTATGATGGTAAATGAGAAAATCTTTGGCATCTCTCCCAATCAACCTGATGGCATGTCAATGGCGCCAGTGGCAGATCTGCCAAATCTGGAATAGTTCAGAACAGTTGTACAGTCCCGTACATTTCACAAAATGTTACTCTCACCAATCATTAACAGCAAATTAAAGTCAGGTTCAAAAGCAAGATAGGAGGGTGTACTTGTATCAAAGTACTACTACAACTGCTGTGCCCAAACTACTGCTGAGTAGTTTGGGCACAGGGTGGACCAGGAAACTGAAATTAGTGAAAACACCTGACTTTTGACCAAAAAGTTTGTAACCCACATTAAACATTACCAGTCCTTTAGCCAAGATCTGAATCTACTGTCTGTTTTTCTCTGCTGGAGAAATTTAAGGAAGTGAATCCCATTTGTAGGGCAATTGAAAACTTTGCATTTTGCATATCCACTTGAAACCTTATTAGACATGGTAGTAAAACTAAAAGAGATAGGGGAAAATAATCAATGATTCTTTTTATTATTTTTAATCTTTCTCTTAATCATCTTATATTTATAAAAAGAACAGTAGTGGAATTGATATAAACATACAGTTCAGAGAGTTGTGCGAAGAATTCCAGTTTTTGAAATAAAAGAAAAAAATATGATTGATTATTAATTATTTTTTTCATACAAATTATACTGAGGATACAGTTAATAAATATAACATGTAATTGTTTTTTTTGGTTTCACATGTTTAAGGAGGATGATAATTGTAGTACAAGAGATAACAAGAGGAGGGCAAGAAGGTGCCTGAATTAAGCTCTTTTTTGAAATATTTCGAAAAACCTTGAGTTAGCAGCCTTTCCCCTCAGGAAGTGTGTAACAGTAAAGGTGATACAGATGGATCACAAGCTCGCTGGATAACAACAGACAGTGTTGTTGTTTGTTTTCCAGACCAAATGAGACAAGTCTCTTTGTAAGATAAATGGAGGTCTGAAAGAATGTAAAACTCTGGAGGTTCATTATAAAAGAAATACGCAAAAGGCAGAAACAAGCTTTAGTTATGCATCTTGGTAGTGGGCCTTCCAGGAGAGATTTTCTGGGTTGTTTTTTAGTATCATGTCCATCAGTGTATTGGCGTAAAGCTTGTTTGATGCAATTATTTTCTTGCTTTTCTTTAATATGAGAGGTTTTGAATCTGCATTTCCATCTTTCTTATCATGTTTGGTGGAAGGATATCTGTGGGACCTTCCTCAACCTACTGGCCAGCGGTAAAAAGAAGTTGCCATCTGTGTTATACCATATTTATACACATGAAATGTACAGATTATTAGCTAACTGAATACTTACTCATATGATGAAAATAGTACCCCCCCAAAAAACAAAAAAACAACAAAATATTTGTAACCTTTTTTTATGGGAGAGCTAAGGGTTGGGTTTCTAGCATAGCTCTTAAAGTTTTACGTTTTTACAAAGCTTTAGGAAAAGGTTATGCTTCCTCCACTAAAGAGTTTATTTAACATCTTTAACAGAACATAAAAGCATCATTCCATGACTAAAAAAAGTATTATGACTACAGATATGTGTTTCCTATTGAAGCGTTTGTCTTTACATCCATTCTTTAACTCCTACATCAATGGAAGGATGAAACGTTTGCATCTGATCTTCTATCATGTAGCTTCTAACTGCCTATAAAAACAAACATCTTTAGCAACAGTGGAAGTAAAAACTACTGAGCAGTTTTACAAAATGCTAGAAAATATGTCAATTTAAATAAGTGGGAGTTTTAAGCTACCACTTTTCTAGCTTCTTATAGCTGCTTCCTGTGGTGAAGTGCAAACAGTACTGTAGCTTTTAGTGTAATAAGTGAAGATTCAGGGGTATGTTATGCTTTTATGTCTTTATTTTCCATAAAAACGGAAAAATAAGACACAGAAACATAAATCTGTGGGGTAAATGATTCCCCTGACAGGGTGGGGGTCCATTTTTTTTTATTTGATTGTTTTTTTGTTTTTTTCTGCACAAAAACACAACCCAGTACTTAGCAGCCTTTTTGCTTAAAGAAATATGCGCTTTGTTGCTGCTTTAACTCCTGAGTTTTTCTTAATCAAAGCTGGTTGTGTGCAAGGCAGACATTAGAAGCAAGAACTTTTAGATCTTTTGCACGAGAATAATTCTATTTGTTCTGAACTTTGATTTTATAACACCTATTAAAAGTAAATATATTTTTAGAATAAAGAAAAAATACTCCCACCAAAGGTCTAAATGTTTTTAGCTTACACCATGCCATGTATTTCAACTTTATCAAACAGAAAGCTCTGTCAGACAATAATATAATTAATGTAATTTTAATCAAAGGTTTTCTAATCAGTTAATTACATTCCTCACATATTATTCCAGACATGTTGCGGTTGAAATACACCTAGCTGCTGCTGTTGCAGAGGTTATTTTGTCTGTTTCCTGATAAAGTGAAAACTGCTTTAATGTGACCTGTGGGAAAATAACAGGTTCAAAGCAATTTCTGCACTTGGCATTTGTGCCTGGGCTGGGCCAGATCTCTGTCTAACTTGGACTAAACGACCAGCACTTTAAAAGCTTGAAGTTCGAGTTTGCCAAATGCAGACTTTTGCCTGCCAGAGACAAACAGCATAGGTCTATTTAACCGCTTTGTCTTTTCGCTCAGTCGAATCAAACAAAGTGCAGAAATCTGAGCAAACTATGCATATTTCTTTGGCTTGTTTGTGCTTGCTTCACACGACTCACACTGTCGGCCAAATTGGAAGAGTTTCTTTTGGCCTCTGCCTCTCCTCCCAAAGGTGTTACGCCTGAGTGTGTAGCCATGGCTTGATTTGTTCTTCCAAATAAAGCAGGATCTGAAAGTTAACAAGCCATTAAAAATCTCAACCTTATCAGTGAATTTTGTCATTTTCAATCGCACAAGGGAGAAATATGATGATAAAAACATATGAGGTTTGGTTTAATAATTATTTAAAGGTACAAGTAGAAACCAGTTGCTTCAGCACACAATGTCAGTATGTGTTGCTAAGAAGAGAACAAATACATTTCATTTCCACTTCTCTGTTGTATTTTAGGAGGGCAGGTTCATACAAAACCTCTTATCTCAAGACAGAAAATACAAATTTTCTCTGGAAAGACTGTTTAAGATACATGTTTGCTCATGCTGTTTGTGTTCCAATCTACTGGGCAAAATAACCTGTTGGACTTTGACACACATTAGAAGGAAACCAAAAGATTTGTTATGCAGACTGGCTTGATTATTGTTCTGATCAAGTGGTACTTGTGTGAAGTTGGTGATTTTACTAGATATTTCCTGGGGCAAGGAGGCTGAAGAAAACTTCAAAGGCATTTCTCCCACTGCTGATGTAGAAACATGGCTTGAATTTCAAAATGAAACTGTAGATATATTTTCCCGGCTACTGTAGTATGGATCTGTGCTCCTGTGTTCTGTCAACGATGACAAGGCATACCAATCAGGGAAACAGATTAAAGACACACCGTTACAGATTTCTATATTGTTTATCACCACATTCATAGTTTCTCTGTGATAAATAATATCCTTACATAATGAAAACCCAGAATTCATGTCTGAGAGAATTTGAATATTATACTAGATCAATAAATGGCTAGGGGGAGTGGCAGCCTAGTGATTAGGGCATAGAGTTGGAATCCTGAGGTTCTGAGGGTCGAGCCCCACTACCACAGACTGCAACTCTGGCTCTCTGAGCAAGACACTTATCCCCGATTGCTCCTTGGGCGGCGATCCACGATTGCAGCCCTACTCCTACCCAAGGGGATGGGTTAAATGCAGAGGTAAATTTCTCCAATGAAAGATCAGTAAAGTTCTATTATAAAGAACAACATTTTTTAAATAGAAATTCCAGGCTTTGAAAAGTATGATCATTTTTATGCTCTTAAATACTTGGCTACGGCTCCTTTTTCATGAATTGCTGCATCAACATGGTGGAGCATTGAGGTTATTAGTCAGGGTCTTTGTTGAGGTGTGAAGGAAGTCCAGGTTGCCTTGATAGTAGCCTTTAGGTCAGGGTATTGTTGGATCTGGTGCTGCTGATCTTCCTATTAAAAATTCTTCATAGATCCTTTATGGGGTTCAGGTCAGAGCAGTTTGCTGGCCAGTCAAGAGAAACCAGCTTTTGGTTCTTCTGGCACAGTGGGCAGATTGCAAATCCTGTAAAATTAGATCAGCTTCTCGATGCAAAACATAAATTTCCTGTTAGATGGTTTCCTGCTGACTTGAGAAAACACTGTGGACCAACATAAGAATGACTCTCCAAATCATCCCTGACTGTGGAAACTTTAAGCTGTGTGGGTTGTGTGTTTCTCAGTTTTTACCTCTAGACTATAGGACCTTTATTCCAAAATTACTTGCAAATTTTGATTTATTTTTATTCCGTCTGTGAATATGCTAGGATACAGTAATCTCTAAATGACCAGTGTTTTAGTAATAACCTTTTGTGGCTTACCTGTCATGATGAGGGTGTCAACAATGAGTGTCTTTTGGACATTTTTTCCATGTCACAAAATTAACTGGTTAAGAATAAGAAAATGCAGAGTTTTACTCTGAGCCAAAGCTGAGATCTTCAAATTACCAAGACAAAGAAGGATGACTTGCAACAAACTGTACATGCATAAAAAACCTAAAATGTGTCACAGCTAAAAGTGTGAAACAGTGATTAGACTCATTTTAGAAGCTGATAAATTGCTTCAAGAAATGTCTCACCAGCTACAGTAGTGTAAGGAGTGCAAACTTGTGTAGGCAATTCATTTTCAATCAATAAGACAAAATGTTGTTGGGGCCTTTAACTATTTACTTTAGTTAATTCTTCCAGTTACAGTAGATGTAAAAGATTTGATATGCAAAAGCTGCTATCCTCTATTTGAGAGGTCTAAGTATTGATTTGATATTCCTATTTTTTTTACAGACTTCAGATTTAATGGCCTAAGTGAAATGGAAAGCAGCTGTGTCAGAGGAGCCTCTCTGCTCCTAATGTTTGAACATGAGGGATACACCCTGTTTGCTTTTTAAATTGAAGAGTTTATATTTAGCAATAGGTGGAGCAGTTTATGTTATCAACAGCTATCTTTGCATTTCTTTAGCTATTGGCTTATACTGCTTAATGACATGCAAACTATTTTTCTTCCCTCTGCTGTTCTCTCCTACAATTCCCCTTGTGTGCATAATCTGCAGCTTTTACTATGATTAACTTAGTCTTTGATTGCTTTTGTATTTCTGTGTTTAAGTTGAATCTGTGTGTTTTACAAAGCAATGTGATATTTTTGCCAAACAGAACAGAAAACAATAAAATCCTTTATTTTAGAAAAACAGAGAACGAGAAAAAAGGGTGAATTGAAACCAAAGTTTAAAAGAAAATCAGCAGAAACTGTGGATCCAGGTCTTATATTGTATTTGGCCCATTGGAATTAACAGAGAAATATGTTTGTGTCTGACTCTACGTCTGAAAGTTTGACCCGAGGGCTTATCTGTTCCTGAGGTAAGCAGCCAGACTATTCAAAGTTCAACTTGATTTCCCAGGCCTCACAGATGAAGATACAAGAGAAAAGTCATGAAATAATGTAGACCAATAACTCTGTCACTAGAAGAAGGCTAAACACAGGTCTGATCCAGTGAATCAGATACACACACCTCCTAAGGGAGCAATGGTGAAAAAAAAAAAGAAAAAGATTTTTATGACCGTCTTCTATAAAAGGATAGAAACTCCATCAGTTTAACTTCTGGTTGGCAGTTATATGGGAACAATGATTTGTTAACAGTTCATCTCAAAATGAAAGATAAATGGGTGTGTAAATTTTCGAGCCCTAGAAGTTATAATTGGGGACTAATCTCAGGCAGTTAAGCAATGAAAATGCTTTGAAATGGCTCGTTGTTGGCTATAACAGGCGGATGAAAGAAACGAAAGGCTGGATGAGGGACTCTGAGCTGGTGACTGAAATGGAGAGAAGTGAAATGAGTGTGAGGGTGGTAGCTGAGCAGTGACACATTTATTCACTTGACTGAGAACAAGCTGGAAATGGACTTCTTTAGGGACATGTAAGGGACATTGTGTAAAAGGAGGCCATCGCTATTGGCAATGGCCAGGGATTAGTCTGAAAAGAACCATCTTCTAACCCTGTAGCCTTTTTTATTGACAAAATATGTTTTAATTTTCAGGGTATGTTTTTCTATTGTTGTAAATGTAACATTTTTTTACAAGCTTTCAGTTCAACTCAAAAATATCAAACATAAAATTAATAATTCATCAGTATTACAGTCCATGGGGTTGAATTTGTTCATATTTTGCCACATTATGGCCTCAAACTATTACATATTATGATGGAGTTGTATGGGAAAAAGCCCTTAAAAACTACAATAACGAGGTTATTGTGAAGTTGATGGGTAACACATAGGATTTTCAACATTTTTACGACCAGAAATTTAAAGAATGGGGCATGCATTTGTTATTATTTAGCAGCAAACAGAGACAGACCAGTTGTCCTGTTGTGCTGATCTTTGTATTGTAAGCACTCACAGACTAAATCAAGATGCAGTGAAGGGACAGCAGGCTGTGACCTTGAAGTGTGTGCCATTGTGTATGTATTTTGAAACCGTGTGCATGTTCCAAGAGACATGACAGTAAGCGCAGACGCTGACCCGTCTGTCATCCGAGGGCTCGGGTGCTGAACTCTTCCCTGTCCATCATCCACTCATCATCTGACACTACAGCTGACACCTTATTGTTACTCAAGGTCCCAGTTCATAGCACAAGCAAAGTCCAAATGATAGATGTCTGATGTCTATATTTTTCTGCTTACTTTCTAAATATCAGTATCAAACAAGATGAGGTCAAGATCATAGGAATAATAAAAGAAGAGAGAGATTCTCTTTTTTTTATTGATGTATGTTACATCTTATATACTGGATATGCATGTTTGTGTCCAAGTAGTGTTATAGTCAGTCAGAAAAAAAAGTCTTAAAACCTAATTACTATTTACTTTGCTTATTTTAGAGAATCTATCAAAAAATATTTTTCCCTGAGGCTTAAAGGTATAGTCGAGAATTTTCACTAATTTTTTAAAAAGACCCGTCCTCTCCACTTAAAAAAAAAAAAAATGTACATAAACTACCCTGTAACCACAACGAAAGCCTAATAAACACGTGTAAGAGCATGCAGGAGCTCATTTCTCCTCGTGCACGCTTTGTTTAAAAGTTGCTATTTACATCGCCCATACAAGCTTACTTTCCAAAAGAAGATTTGCAATTTTTCCACTATGTCAGACTCACCACCGTGTTATGCTGAGAAATACCTGGCTGTTGAACAATACCTTCCCTGACTCAGGAGCTTGCATTGCCCTACACTCTTGCACAAAACGGATTGAAATATGAACGAAAAAGGGAACATTTAGACATATTCTTAATGTTTTGTCAGAAATGATATAGAATGGTATTGATAGCAAAAGTGGGAAATGTTATCCGCTGAGATGATAATAAATTTAGCGGACACTGACTGTAGCACATCAACTCAAACGTGTCACCCTACAAGTAAAAATCGTATTCATTCGACTTTATCTGTCCACCAAACTCTAAATTTTATGGCATCCATACATAAGAAATAGGAAAACATAAAGAATATGTTTTAAAGGTCCCTTTTAATATTTTTCATATTTAGATCCGTTTTCTTATCAGTGTGCGGCAGCGGAGGTCATTCTCAGCAGCCAGGTGTTTCTCGGAATAGGGTTCGGTGAAAATGGGGACGAGCACGTATGGCGGCCTTAATCAAACATATTACCTGAATGATTGACAATTAGGAGGACCATTCATTTAGATGATCCACCCAGAAAAAGAACATCCTCCACCATACCTTTAATTTAAAGCACACACAGTAGCAGCCATTCAAAATGGCCCATCCCAGTCAAACTTCAGCCAAATGACAGCCCACTTCCCAGCAACACCCAGAAGAATCCCCTCGAACTTCCAGCCACTGGAGTGACCCCCTCCTTTTCCTGGCCGTGCATGCATTTTTTTACTCTGATTCCACCCTTTCATTAAATCATAGGGAGATTTCCAAACCATGACAGAAAGAATATTTTAGTACAAAGATTGATGTTTAAAAATGAATTGTAGGGGACCAGCCAAGGACCCATCAAGGAAAGTGGGGATTTTTTGAATGGCTTCTACTCTTGCTGTTTTATTTGTGTCAAAACAGAAAACATACAGTGAACTGCAGCTTGAACATAAAGACCATAAATTACATCATCAAGTCACTTTTTTAATTCTGTTTTATTTTTTGTATTTATTTTCATTTTAAGATTATTTTCATATCAATTTTTTTGTTTTACCTATTATTTTGAAAAACAGTTTATATCCCCCTGTTTATAAATTTAGTGTTTAATTAACAAACAAATTACTAAATATTCTCTTTCAGAACTTATTACAACATAATGTTTGTTGATTCCTCAAAGTCGTGCAATCCAGCAGTTCAAGAAAAAAATGTCAACGCTTGCTTAAGTATTTTTCTCCTGGAGTATGTTGCCTTATAAACCTGACAACCTTTTTTTTATGCATCTCTGTGATAAAAATATAGACGTAAAACTCCAAACTTTAAAATATAGTAAGCTGTTCAACAATAATAAAGATTTTTTACCCAATAAAGTGCATTGCAAGAAAAACATATCTTAAAAGAACATAAACATAGGTATGGATTCATCGTCCCAGTGCACAAATCTTTCATAAAGCCAATCCAGACTTTAGGGATGGAACAAATATACTTCCTTTGGTAACTGATGCAAGAACTTAAATAATTTGCTATTAACAGGTCTTCATCACTCTGATATTAATGGCATAAAGCTAAAGGGTTGAACTAGCCTGATAAACCAACTTTAAGTTTATAACTGTCAAGTAATGACTCTAAATTCCTAACTTTTTAAAAGGTAAAGGCAGCCCTGGTTCATACTGTGATGAAATTCCTAGCTGAAGGTTACACTTGCAGTGCAGGGTTATTCTGACATGTTGTCGGTCATTGACCAGAAAAAAAAAACAGCTTGCATGCTGATGTGGCACTCCACACACTGATTTGTGTATTGACAGTTCAGTTTGTGAACCGAGGAGAAGCCACAAACTCTAACCTCTTCCCAATGACTTTAACAGGCAGTTTCTTACTCAAGAGTCTGGTATAACTCTGCAGCAATCCCTTGTGGGCCACATCCTGTTACTGCTCTGCTTCCATACACTTGTTGACACACAGGTCATTGCAGGGCATTCACTTTGGCACTGAGATTCAGACATGAAAGGACATGACAGACACTCATATATAGTGAGCTATTGGCATTTCTTTTTTTTCCATTACAGTGTCAGTTTGCGATGGCATGTCCCCTGTTGTGTTTGGCCATGACTTTTTATCCTGGAAGCCCATAATTGGATAGGACCAGTCTCTGCCAAGGAAGGATGAGGTTAAGGAGTGGGAGTGAGTGGCCTGTTTTGCTCTGTGGTTTTCACAATGAGGAGCACTGAGGTTTAATTACAGGAGAGACACCCCTGCTGCACCTCAATGACACGTTTCCTGTGATTATAGGAAATGACCGGTATTGATTGCAAGAAGAGTAGTGGAAGAGGAAGAGTCATGTTTAATTGCATTAGAATAATTGCTTATTGATAGCCAAGGTGAGGGCTGTCGCTAATCATAAAGCTGCAGCCTGTCAAGTGTAAAACTTGTTTATGCCACAATAACCATTAAGTTGGTAAAAACAGTCAACCGGACCATGTGTATGGGACTATTTCTACACCTTATCTACAGATGTAAGCTACATTTATTCCACAGCTGAAGGAGTGAACTGTAATTGTTTCCTCTATTTATTCTATGAGTAAATCAGATTAAGTCCAAAAGAAGCATTTCAAAACTGCTAAGCAGGCATGAAGTGTTGTATGAGTAATATTATTCTGGTTAGTCTTGGGTCGCCTTGTTCATGGGTCAAGCATTATTTTTAGAATTACATTGCTGGCTTTGCAGTCCTCTTGTATTATAACTTCATAAATGTGTATTCTTCTAATGAAAATAGAAACAAAAACAAAAAAATACAGTAATACAATATTTTTGGATATTGTGTGGTTTTCAAAAATGGCTGTTTCATAAAGCAAAGTCCTAAACATTCAAACCTGATTTGGAGGATTTGGCACAGTTTGAAATGCATGGAGATAGTCAGAACCCACACGCTTCCTGGTAACTGTGATTGCATAGGTTTGACCAAGAAAGACCCCTGGCCTCTGTTTGGACCTACGTGGCAATTTGTCTGCAAGGCCATGAGCCTGACACGGAGAGACTTCCTGTAAAACACCTCAGATTTGGGAATTACACAAAATAAGATCTCTGAATCATAAGGTAAGCCAGCCAGTTTTAATCCATTTGGAAACCCATAGTGTGTATATAGCAAGAGGGGCAGACTTGAACATACAAAATCAATACAAAATGTCAATACACATTGTGCTTTACCCAAAATAGCAGTACAAGATGAAAGAAAACAGGTAAATTAAAAAGAGTGATTCTATTTGAGCTCCAGAAAAACAAATGTGGATCAACAGGGAGGCTTAGGCTTTATGGTAGTGCTGGGAACACCAGTTCTTTTAAGTGAACCGAATCCCTAGAAACCGTACATTAAAACTATTTATTCAAACCAAATCATTCAATTAAAAAATGCGCTCCTTTACATAGTTTTAATTAGGGATGTCCCAATCTGATATTAAAATCAGTCACATATTAGCCAAAAAATGAATGTCATAATACTGTAAAGCAACCTGCATCTAAAATCTCCAGTAGCAACAAGTTGATAGAAAAAGCTATCCTTCTGTTCAATCAACCTGTCTTTCTGATTATAATGTTGTTAGTACTTATGCTGTACATACTAAGAATAGCCCTGCTATGACTAGTGTCAGTATAAAGAAGGACGTTTATTCACACATCCATCAACTACACAGTGACATCTGATTGCCTCTGCAGCTTTAGCACACGCTTCAGTAAACACCAATGTTCATATTGTATTTTATCGGAGGTCTCATCCTTATTGGAATCAAATATTTTCTGGGATTTTCTGGATTTTGGACTTTTATTAATCATTTTTATAACTTTAATGGGAGGTGCTACTTGCTTAGCCCCATTACTTCCTTGTTCAGTAGGTGCACACATGTATATTACTGTACCTCTGATGGCAGTGTTACTTTTGTAAGTATGTAAAAAAATCTTTATTTACACACAACCCCACAAAAAGAACAAATAATATGCCAACAGGACACTGTAATCTTCAAAGCAGTCTGATTTACAATATACTGAGTTTAAATAACACATATGGGGACTCTGCAAATACCAAATTAGTAATGGGTTTTATTTACAGCTATTCAAATAAAAAGTAGCAAACAGAAAATCCCCCAATAGTGAAACTACAATAAACAAAACAGCTTTACTTCATAGTTCATTTTAAATCTTAGCACAAATAATATTTAAGAGGTATCAGACAGAACTGCAGTACCAGATTTTGTCATATGTTAATGTTGCTGTCAGCAACATCACGTTTACCCGCCTTGTTCACTTGCTCTGTATTTCTGTACACGTCTCACAGTAGATGTGTTTTGAACAAACTAGACAGCTTTGATGTTCAGCCAGGGACAGCGGCTTTGGGGCAGGCCATGCTGCAGAAAGTTGCCCTGCTCCCAGGTCACCCTGGTCTAGAAGCCAACACAGCATTACAGAATAAACAAGTGGTTTTTTTTAGTCAGGGGAAAGTTGTGGAGTGGCCGACAGAAGGGAATGTGTTTGCAAGGCTGTGTGTTATGTGGGTCTGTGCCAAGGAGTCTAAAAAATGCGGACTTGCCCATAACACGCTGTCTCCTGCAGTTTTTTTTAAAGATTGTTGACTGCTCATAACTTTGGTGGTGTTACAGGGAGGGCTTTCAGCATATGTGCTCAAACCTTTTCGATATTCTCTTACTTCAGAAAACAGGCATTGAAAAGTACTTTCAGATGATATAGTGCCTTTAACACAATGTCATAATTAAAAACAAGCTTTCCATTATCAAATTAAAATGAAACACAAACAGACAGAGATGGGTTTTAATCTAATTAGCTTAGCCACGGCACTGCCAACTCCAGGAATTACTCGATGAGGGTTCATTTACATAATTGTGTCCTTAAATAAAATGTAATCATTTCATATTGTGTCAGATATGTCAGTTTTGTTAAGGCGTTTATGAAACGTGGGCCATGCTGTTTTAATGAATTTTCCACCAGAGGATTCATGTCAAATGTGATGAAGATGACAAGGAATGATGAGGAACACATGGGTAGTTTTAAGCTTTCCTCATTCAGACAGCTAATATACATGTGACTTTCCATTTTTATCTCATTTTGGTTTTATCTAGTTATGTTAATTCAAGTTTTTAAACTTTTAGTTCACTCTTTATGAAATGCCAAACTTTGGCAAATCTGTGCACAACCATATATTCAAACAGTGTTAAACCACATTTTGATTTAATTCCAAGGCAAGTCATCTTGGTACATAATCATCAAACATTCAGCTATCATGGAAGGATTTTAGTGAAGCCAAAGCCTGTAGACATCTTATAAGGGATCAAAGTGATCTAATTGTAATAAGGTATGTCTTGGGAGAAAACCCCACAAAAATCTTTAACTTTATAAATATACTATGGCACAGCGGAAACCATTGTGATTAACTGGAAAAAGAAAAAAAAAATGTACTGAACCTGTCTGATGTTCAATAACTCATTACAAATATGGCATTAAACCTGGACACGAGGGTTGCTAACAGTCTGACTACTAACATTGAAGAAGCTGCAGGGATTTCTGGTAATTCCTCATGATCTACATGTGAAAACATTCTCTGGTATTCATCATAAGTGGAAATGTCATGAAAGCTGTACAAAACAATAAGTTGTTTTAAGTCTAAGTTGAAGAACGTCTGGACTCAGATGTAACGTTGAAAGAAAGAAAGGTTTTCTTTGAGGAGAAAACATCCAACATCTGCCAAACTATACCAAAATCTTGTGGAAAGATGTTTTGTGAATAAGTAAAAGACAATCTTCAAATCAACACTGAACATCACCAGAAAGAAAATGTTTCCATCTTAGTCTGAAATAGCTTTTATTCTTCTCAAAAACTCACTTTTACACAGTGTTTTTTTTAAATAACCACTGCATTTTTTTTTAGCTGAAAAAAAGAATAAAAACTTTAATTTTGCGCTTTTCACGTTTATGAGTGAAATCACTAATATGTGTGAAGAGTACCATAACAAACTGGCAACTATAAACATAGATTAATAGAAAGCAATAATAGTTGGTTTGATAAATAAATGTTTTTGTCTGAATGTCATGAATTCTTGAATGAAAAATATAAGAAAATCTAAATATGTTATGGGTTTTTTAAAAATCATTCATGTGATCATAATGGTTTTTAAGCAGCAACACAGGCGCACAGTTGTTTGGATTATTACCCTGAAGCAGGAATCCCCACCTGGCTCTTTCTGCTTGAAGCTGGGCTGTTCTTCCAGTGCATGCGCTTCTTCTCTTCCAGCTTTCTGCTACCCTCCAAACTGCATATTTTATTATTTATACTTTTTGAACACTCTAAATTGCAACATTGCAGAGCTGTTTGTCCTGTGCATGTTTGTTAGCAGGCTTTATAAGCTGCTGTCAACCATTCTTTTAGAATAAAGTCACAGAATAAAGACAAATTAACTGAAAATATTAAATTAATAAATAAATACATTTAGATAAATGGAAATTTAGTCTCTTTATGGGAAACTGAATAGTATGATTACAAATTTCTTTTCATTTAGTATTAGTATTACTATTGTGCCAGCTTACCAGAAGATTATGAATATATTAAATGACTAAACGTGGAAGTTATTTAATTAATAGGTCATTCAAATCAAAGGTAAGGCTAGTTATTTATTATCAGTTGAATGATTATAACTTGCTTACTGACCAGGGTTTTAGCCCCTTTCCTAAAAGGTTAGACTCCCAAATCCGGCTGTTAAAAATCCAGATGTCTTTCACCAATTTCGTAATTTAGGCTATGGCTCTTAGCAACATTATTACCCACTAACCAAATAATTGTGTCTCTGTTCATTTGGATGCTACTAAAACAAGAGTGAATCCAGCCTGAGTGATAAATCGTTCACTGTGTAAAATGAACACAAAAGACCATGGGTTAAAAAAACAATGGCACCTTTATTAGCTACAATCACATAGTATTATATATCAAATAACTAAACCAAACACTAAACACTACTGAAAATAAACAAAATGAAAGAAATAAAAGGTAAAGAGGGGTTTACGTGTTCGAAGTTTACAGCTTAATGTATTTGAAAGTGTCCTTTAAAAATAGCAGATAAAATGTAAATAAACCCTGACACAGATGTTAACTGCAGTCAAAACAATGAAATTTCATTCAGTTTATGGTAAAAAATGAATAA
>NW_015150850.1:0-10678 GCF_000732505.1 Cyprinodon variegatus
AGCGCATCTAGCGATCTTTTCCAACCATAAAAACAAAATCTCTTCAAGATGGTTGAACATAAATACCACTCTATTCATCATTGCCTGTCATGGTTGTTGTTTTACTTGCTGCTTCTTCATAGCAAGACCCAGAATAGTGACCTTTGTCGGGTATTAATGGAGTTCAGGTCGGTTGAATGCGACCTGGCTGTTCAGACACTGGTCGTATTTGAAAAGATCAGATTCGTATCGGATTCAGGACTACATAGCCAAGTGGCCTGGCTCGCATTGGAAAAAATCGCATCTGTGTTGTTCAGACTGCCATGAAAAGATCAGATCCAGGTCGGATATGGGCCAAAAAATCGGATTTGGGTGACTTCAGGCTGCAGTGTGAACGTAGCCTTAGATTACCTTTCCCTTAATTGTACATGTTGTTGCTTTCTTCTTCTCCTTCCACCAGTCTCTCCTCTATCTCCCACTGCTGGACATTTCCTTAACCCTCCTCCTCTTCTCTCCTCCTTGTCTCCTCTGCCCCGACTAAATGATGCCATCATCCTCTCTGCATCTATCAGGGTGCTCTCATTGTTTTGACATCTAGTTAATTCCTGGCTCATGATTTATCAAATTCTTATTACCGCTTGCTGAAAGCCTCATTCATTGTCCTGATGTATGGTAATGAAAGTCCCGTAAGGCTGCCTGAATCGCAACAAACCCCCTCATTTATTCCAGCTCTTCCTTCCTCCTTCGTTTCTTTTGGTTATTTTTGCCATCTTTTCCTAAACTGTTTTCTTTTTCCTTTGCATTTCTTGGTATTCTAAACTGCTAACACCTGAACACCAATTCAGGACTAAGAACATCCCTCCTCCAAAAATGTGAACCCTCTTTTAGTTTTCCTCGCTTTCCGCTTCCCCTCTTCCTTTCTGCTCTTGCTCATCTTTATCTTTAATGTTACTGAAGGACATGCACTGGCACAGAGGAGGTCAAACATTAGTACAACTATTCAATCATTTAGCTCTGCTCCTCTTTCCTCCTCCCCTTCACTGACAAGTCATTCGTCAACAGGATGGTGGTGCTGGCCTCTCCATTAGAGCTGTGGCACCTGAGTATTTCTCAGTCTTGCAAACACACACACACCCCTGCACTGTTTCCATGTGTCTCCTTGCCCAGACACCCACCTTGCCTTGTGAGCAAGGAGATCAATGCAACCAGCTCCTAGCTTCATTTGTCACACCGCTGCCCTCCTTTTAATGAGCTTGTCCAGTTCCGGCTCCTCCTTCTTTTTCGTCTTCCTGTTTTTATCCGCTGCCCTCATCCCCCGTTCGGCTGGATGAGTCCTTTGGCGCATGCAGCTACAAATCTTTTCCGACTTGTTCCTCCTCCATTGAAGCTTCTCAGCTTTACCGCTGGAATAAAATAAAAAAAAAACGGTTTATCTGCACCACTGTAGCTCTGACTAAACCTTAGAGCCATTTTTTATTCAATTTAGGAGGACTGGGATTGATTAAAAACAATTCCCTATTGGCCATACTTTCGGCCCATATAATTTTTTATTTGTGTTAGGGTTCTGTTTGTGGGATTTGTTTTTGTGTCTTCCTTTTGTTTTCTCCCTCCACCTCTAGATGGTGCCCTTTCCCCGTTCTGGCTTGAATGGTGGCTTCTGGGTTTTTTTCTCCTCACCTGCGGCTTGTTGGGTCATTACCAGAGGAGTATAAGAGCAGCAGACTGTCACCACCTTGACGCCAGATGTTTGCCAGTGTTGGGTACTCTAGCCTCCTGAGATTAGCTGAGTCTAACTCTTTGCCTTTGTCTCCTTTGTGTTTTCTGGTAGGAAACCCTCCTGGTCCGCTGGATAAGCCTGGTCCTTCTCCTCCCTTGGAAGGAAAAAATTTGTCTCACACTGAGCAAGAGGAAATCTTTATCTGAGCCGCTCCTTAGCTCTTCTGGACCCAACTCAAGTCTGCCTGTCTGCCCTCCAATGAGTACAGTAATCTCTGGACTATTCCCCAGCAAACTGGACCCAGGGATTAACCAAGAACCCCTAATGTGAGTCAACTCTAAACCATTCATCAGCCTAGTTCATTTTCCCCACGGACCTTGAACTCATCCTGTGATCCCCCTCGTAGAGTTTCCGGTTCCGGTTCACCAGACCGCTGGTTTCCCCACTGAAAAATAACTGCAATCGATCTCTTTCTACGTATTGTAATCCTCACCAATGGCCAAAATCCATTTAATAGAGCTACTCAGATATTAAGATCTACCCCTTGGTGCCTTGATTAACGGTCACAAGATGTATTAGTCATCATATATTATTGGAAATCCTTTCAAAGAGGCACTGGATTACAAATGGGGCTGTTCCTTCTGGCATTAATAGACAGCCGTAAGCAACAGTCCTAAATACAGTTGTCAGTCTGCTAATAGTAAACAGAAAAAAGATCAAAGAATATTGTAAACACTTTAAATCAGGAAGCACAAAATATCTGATGGAAACTAACTTATCAGTGGATGAATTGTAGATATTTATGACTTTTTTTTGTTTTGTTTTTTTCTACAGGTATCTGATCCCATCTAACAGGAGCATAAGCGCCACCAGGTGGTTGTCAGGTCTGGTTTCAATAATTTGCGTAACAAAAGTGGATATAAACAAGGATAAATTAGCTGGTTTATACACAATTGTCAAACTTTTCATTTCTCTCAAACAGGAGACTAATCCACCTAGATCAGACTTTTGCTTAATCACTTTGTTTGGGGCACACCTTTTTTCTTGTGGTCTAGCAGGTAGCTTTCAGTGAATTTCTAGAATGAGTTTTCTCCAAGCTTTTTTGTGCACTAAAAAGACCTATATTTAAAGCACTGTTGAGGGTTTGTTTGCACTTTGCAGCTGTGCAAAGATGTTGACATGCAGAACAATGGCATTGCAACAACGGAAAAAGAGCCACTCAAATGATCCGGTCTCATGTTGCAGGAACATGGCCTTGCAAAGTAACTAATGAAGTTAAGAACTTTTAAAGAATTTATCAGTTTACAACTAAAAGTGTTTAATGCATTCTGTAAATTTGATTTAACAAATACAAAAATCTACCAAATATGGTGATTATATGTAACCAATTCATTTGGATACAACTGATAGTTATGCACTACATGGAAAATTGGCTAGAAAGAAGCCCCCATTGAAAGAGAGATATAAGATCTCACATTTATTGTGGCTAAAGTCGGCGATAGTGACAGAGAAGATGTGTGAACGACAGCGCTCTGATCAGATGAGACTAAAAAGTGAAATTTTTGCCTACATGTGAAGCAATGTGTGGGTAGGACACCACATTGCAGCACAAACTGACTATTTTCAGTGTCAAACATAGTGGTGGCACCATCATGCAGCGGGCCTGTCTATTCTTCAGCAACGGAACGGAAGCTGGAGTTGATGGGATGATGGATGGAACATATTCCTGGAAGTTCCTGAAGGAAAACCTGTTAGAGGCTGTTGAAGACTTGAAACAAGGTTAATTGTTCAGCAGGATAAAGAGCAAAGAAGCACCAAAAAAGTGATGGGCACACACGTTCTCCATGCAACATGAGCGATTATAGATGGAAGCCAAAAGAGGCCAGGGGCGCTGGCCTCTGCAGCAGAACTGGGCTCATTTTGAGGGGGAATTTGAAAAGGCCGCCTGGGTTCAAGGAGACAGAAGCAGACATACAGAAAGAAGCAGAGATACAAAAGCTAACCAGCTCCACAGGCGGCCACATCTAGGAAACACACAGTCAGGCAGACGAGCTCTGAGAAAGCTCTTATGTCAAGAGATGAAAGAGATACAGTTGGTCACACTAAAAGAAACGAACAGGACCAGACTATATGAAGCTACTATGATGAGAAAAAGCAGGAAGAACACAAAGTTAGAGGTCGAACAAACAAATATTGACGAGTGGGAGAACAGAAATGGTATGAAGCAGAATGGTGAAAAGAGGTCCCTATGTCCTCCAGCAGCCTAAGCCTAAAGCAGCATAAATATAGAAAATAGCTTAGGATCAATGACTATTTTGGATGAGGTATAAGAAAGATAGACTAAGGGTCTGCAACCTGCAGCTCCAGAGCAACCAGTGGTTCTTTGACTACGTGGCTGACTTTGCATTTTTATTTTTTATAGTTGTAATATTTTTGTTTTTTCTCCGATAACAAAAAAAAAAACACTGGCCCCACCCTGGTCCCTTAATAAATATGGTCTAGAACCGTCCATTCAGAATCCTATTTAAAAACAGTAATGGTACAAATCATTTTGAAAGGTAGATACATTTTATTACAAAGAGAGAGCTTCAAAGAGACGCTACTCCTTTTTTTTTGTTTTCTCCCCCATAAATCTAGAAAGTTATTGGGAAAATTATAAAATAATTCAGCTTAGGTACACTGAGTACTGTTAAACCCAAAACTCTAAGCAACTCTCAAGTAACTGCTTTTATTTTAGCTACAGGGTAATGATTTATGGCACATATGGCTAGCAAAAATCTTCAGACCTACAGATGAAATTGAAACAGATGCATGGAAAGCGGAACATTGCCAAAACCATTCACTGCAGAGGAGAGTCTTACAGACAAGATTTAGAGCAAATTCATCACATGCTGACTCTTAAAGTGTGAGACCATTCGGTGATTTAACTTCTTTTTACTGGAATCATTTTTATTCATATTCATGTACCTTACTCCTCCGAGCAACCCACTGTGTATATCCGTCACACTGAAATTTTTCCAGTTGAGTTTTATAGCAAAGAATGCCTTCTGCTGGGAGGAGAGGGGGCGGGATTGTAGATTCAGGAAAGGACTTTAGCATTTTTTTTTTATTTTTTACCCCCACATTTCCTTAATTAAGCGTGTCTGTCATCTCTTGTTGAATGAGCCGCTCCAGTTTTCTTTCAGCAAACTGCCAGGAGAACCTGTGATGTGCCAAACTAAGCGCTCTTTTGTTGCCAGCCTGAGTCACATCGCATTGAAGGTGATTCAGGACTGTGTGTCAGTACTTGCCGGCGTGAGGACAAGCTGTCATGTTTTATTGATTCTGCTGTAACAGAGAAAAATGCTTTCTTTTTTTTTTTTTAAAGACCAGGCAGGAATTCTGCCTTTAAAAACTCCTATTATCCGTATCGTAGGTAACTTCATGATCTATATATCTATCATGATGTATGTGTTTTAGTTTTTGGGTTTCAACAGCCCTCTTTTTCTTTTGTGAAAAGAAACAACAACAAAAAAAGCTCATTGTGGACCCAAGAATAGTGTTTTTAAAATTTTTATTATCGGTTGCTAATTTTTCACCTGAAAATGTGTTTTTATAGACATGTATTCCCCTCAGAGGGTCATCTTCTGTTTTTAATAATACAGAGGAACTCTTTCATTTCATTCCCGTTTGGTGATTTAAAGGAACAAGACGTTCTCAGCCCTCGGGTTGGATTCAGAGCAGCACCAACCATCATAGCTTTGTGTTGTGGCAATCTAGTGTGACTCTGACAAAAACATGAGTCACGTTTGATTAAAGGATGTTACGTTAAAACCATCTGGGAATGTTGGTTTAAAAGCCCAATAAATCCAAAGGCCGTTAAAAAAAGAAGGGACAGAAGCAGATTTGTGGGGCTCAAATCTTGGCAAAACTGACTTCCGACTTGAGTCAAACTCTGAAAGTAAAAGCAGATCTTAAAAATAAAGAAACTACATCATCTTGATCTACTTGCGCCAGTCTTCTCCTGCTCTGCCCTAAAACCTCTTAGCATAAAGGAGGGCTAACTAAAACAGCAGCTTAGAACAATAGTCAGTACATTTTCTGATATTTTGACGAAGTAAAAACTTTTTATATGTGTGTATGCAAGATTAACTACTGCTTCCTTGAATAAATCAGTGCCACATTGTTTAGGAGTTTTATGTTCTCGAGAAGAACACAGGAAAGTGTGGACTTGGGGAGAACAGGAGCACACAGCATAAATATGGGACAATTGGAATAGAAGCGTACTTGTGACATCACCACACGCTCGGCTTGTCTGGAGCTGCATTTCACCTCCTGTTATTAATAGTCTCTAGATAATAATAAATTCTGATTTTTCATTTGGCGGGGGAATAATAATAAACACAGTCAGATGAACACACATCAAATGAACATTTTGCAAAACAAAACAAAAAACTCGCCATCAGAGCCAGCGGTACTTCACACACGGTAATGCCGTAAATAGGGAGGGGCGTTTTGTCCGTTTTTGGTCTTCTTGTTCTTGTGAATTGGAACAGTACTATGGCTGAGGCTGATGACGTTTCACGAGCACATGGCATGAACAAGAACACATATAGAGAAATGGCCATAGTTTATCTTATGAGACTACCTAACGAATGAACGAACGAAAGAAAGCATGCATGCACGCACGCACTAACTAACTAACTAACTAACTAACTAACTAACTAACTAACTAACTAACTAACTAACTAACTAACTAACTAACTAACTAACTAACTAACTAACCTGTTGCATACTATTGAGGTCATCAAAAACTCAACAAAAAACAATCATCCAGTGGACTACATTCAGTCTCGAATCCCGTTGTGACTGCAGGAGCACATTTCAATAGTTTATCTGCTCGCTTTGTGTTTAAAAAAAAAAAAAAAAAAAATATATATATATATATATATATATATATATATATATATATATATTTATTTTTTTTTTTTTAATCCCTCTGCTACCTAGCTTTTACAGGCCATCTTTAAAATAATTTCCTTAGAAAACTTTCTCCACCCCCCCAAAAAATTTTTTTTAAATGATGCCTAAATGCTATTTATTAAATGTACTATTTATAAATAACATCCATGTAATATACAGTCAACGTCAGGGGTCACCAACCATTTCAAGGCTGAGGGCTACTTCATGGCTATTGAATCATAGGAAGGGCTACCAATACTGACCTGTGAACAAGAGGGGTCAGCGTTCACCTAAACTTCATCCAAATTAAACACATTTTTATTGTTAACTTTTAATTTCTAATTTTCCTTTAAACATTATAATTTTAAAATCTCTATAAATGCTAAAATGCCCTATATGATTACTATGATGAAATGCTCTATAAGTTATTAAAAAGAAGAGTCACAGAATAAAATACAGTTTCAAACTTAGCCCACTGCTGAGTTGCTGTTTTCAGAAGGCGTTGAGGGCACCCCATGTGGTCCTTGAGGGCCCCTTGGTGCCCACGGGCACCGCGTTGGTGACCCCTGGTCAACGTTATACACTGCTTCAGACGCAGAACAGATTGTTAACATGCATGACCAAAGGTTAGCTACACTGGGCTATTAGCCATAGTATGAGAGCGAGAAGATAAATATTTGGGGTAGGTACCCCACTGCTGTTGATACAGCTACATAATTAGCATATTATCAGAGTAAATAAAGCCCACAATGGACAGATGCCAGGAGCAGTTTGTTATTCACCTCCTTATTGATTTGATTTTGCTGATAAATAATAATATTCATAGAACTCTTTTCTCCCTAAAAGCATCCTTGCAGTACATGCCATCATGTGGAAAGTCTCTGCTGCCCCTATCTGGTCTTCACTGGCTGCTCTCTGGAAACGCTCCTTCCCTCCTCTCCTCTGCTCCCCTCAGTCCACCAGCTGTCCCATTCCTCAGTGTTATTATTGGATTTCAGAAAGCCGGGAGGGAGCATACATCACATCTCCCTTTGTCACCCCTCCCCTCGTTTACACTCATTCTTTCATTCATCTTTTTCCTTTTTAATAACTCCCTCTCTGCTCTTTGGCCATTAATAAAGATGAACTCACTCTGCTGTCACCTCCTGCTCTCATCTCTCTCTCTATCTCAGTCTCTCCGTCGTCCTCTTTCTCTCTGCTCTTTATTGACCCTCTTCTTTACACGTCGGCCCCCTCATCTCACATGCCTCCTTTTCCCCGTACATTGTCTCTTATCTCCCCGCTCATGCCTCGAGTTCGCTCTCTTCCTCCCAGCTTGCCCTCCGTAAAAAGCTCTTGCCTTCCCTCCATCCCCCTAACCTCTTCTTTCTTCTTCAATTTCTCTCCGCCTGACACAGCAGTCCATCATGCGCTGGCCTCTGGACGCCGGCCTTCCTCTGACGCTCTCATTCATCAGGACTTTGAAAAGCTGAAATCACTCTCTCCTCTCCTCCACTGGCCGCTGCCACTTATTGCGCTATCCATCACACCTGGCGGGAGATCAATACGAGCCCTTCCCCTCTGCTCCCTCTCTCCCCCCTCCTTTGCCCTGACTTCATCTTCTTCAGTCTGCAGTGGATTTCTTTCACATGTGGCTCTTTGCAGCTTGGGCTCGTGTGAGAAAACCAAACCTGTCAGGCCCTTTAGGCACCTGAAATGTGGAACAAGACGGGAGTAAAATGTCAATAGTGATCCTTTTTGACATGGAGAGGCAATGCAGAACTCTCGCTTGACGTTATTTTACATAGAGATTGATTAGTATGATATCATAACATGTTTCTATGTGCACTGGAACAGTGTAGTATGAAATAACATAAAGTATTTACATTTTATTGACCACATCAATTTTTATTGGAGGGTCCATTGACAAGCTACCAGGAAATTCAAATCGGAGCTCAAGTGTAGTAACTGAGCTACCTTACTACACTCAGTTTCCCTAGGTAGGCTCAGTGTGGAACTGTTGGCTAGCCTTGAAAATTTAATCAAACACCTTCATCAGTGGATCTTGTCTCTGATTTTTGTGAATGATGAGGTTCTGCTGGATCTCTCCTGCCAAGACCTGGATCATGCACTGGTGTTTGGCAGACAAGTGCAACATGGCTGGGATGAAGATTATCTTCTTCAAGTCAGAGGCCATGGTTCTTGACTGGATTGCATCACATGTCTGTGCATGGTTGTATGTCTTTGGGTGTCTCTGGGCTGCCCTGCGACAGACTGGTGACCTGTCCAGGATGTACCTGGCCTATTGCCCATAGACTGCTGAAGATAGAGACCGGCCCCATTGCAACCCTGTTGGAATAAGCGGTAGAAGATGGATCTGATCTAACAAGTGACAGTTCTATGTTGTTATGGTTGATATAGTGTAATAGAACCCAAGTGGAGACAGAAATCTGTCAGTGTTGCTATAAATACATGCAAACATTAGAACTATGAGTTCAAAAAAAAAGTTAAAAAACAATCCACTGGACTTTTGTTTCCAAGTTTGAAGACGATTCACTTCCCATCCAGGAAGGTTTTACATAGAACTATGAGGGCACAAAACCAAAAATATCAAAAAAGCACTAAAATAAAATTGTATCTCCATAAAATAAACACAAAGACCCTTTTTTTCATCATCAATTTAACATATTATTACTATTTAACTGATTGTGTTAATATAAATTATACATATGGCAATAAGGGATTTGGTGCTTTTTCTCATAAATATATTAGAATGAGGATGTGAGACATAAATGATAGGTGTAAAGGCTTTAAGACCATGTTTCAGACCCATAAGAGTTGAAGCACTTTGGAAATGATTCAAGTAGTTTTTCTTTGGATGAATTTGAGAACTAGTCCTGCAGAAAAATTCATGCCTTCCTATTTTGTAGTTTTTTTCTATTTCCCCCACAGATTGAACTCATCCGCAGATCAATGCTGTAATCATTCTCTCAGCAACAATCATGGAGAGAAAAAAGAAATCTATCAGCTATAAGCACAAGTGCAGTTGTTTTATTGCATAAAAAAGTTTTCCAGGGGCCAACTTGTTAGATTGGCCTGAATTGATGGGGTAATTGTACAGACTCCCCTCCTCAGGTAGGGCTCAGTTAATGGGGGCAGGCAATAAGAGAAGCTAACGGTGGCTATAATTCTGCTGAGAGCAGCCCTGCTTAGTAGAACTGATTTGCTCAGGACAGAGGAGTCGTTAAGCACTGCAGCCCAGCCTCCCAGAACCTAATGCCTCTCTAATCTTCTTGGGTAACGCTAATTCTTTACGTTCCATACCACCATTAAACTTTTTCACAGGCTCATGGCGATGAATTAAATTACCCTGGATGTATTGAGCAAACTAACCATAAATTGGCCTTTGTTGCCTTCGATGGTGTTGGTGGAAAGCTGACGATGGATAACTGGCTGCAGCAGCACACCAAACGCAAATCTAGCTTTTTAACAGTCTGGTTTGCTTTAATTCCTTTAATTTAAAAGTATCTGCATGTGCATCTTTAAATACACAACAGTCTTAATTCAATAACAATAAACATCAGATAATCAATAAAGCTTAAAAAATTTCTTAAAAAGGCTTCACTTCAACTCCAAAAGAAAAGTTTCAAAATAAAGCTGGAGTCACATTGTTTTCTATCTTGTAATGTATGCTGTTTTATAAAAATGTGTGTTACATGAGTCTAATTAGAAGGACGTATGTGTGTCTCATTCTGAATAGTGTATGCATACTGGTATCGATGGTGTGGAATTTAATGTTTAAGTTAATTTAAAGTCAACGTCTGACGATTTTTTTCTCGATAATAAGGGATAAACTGATCATCCAATAACATGATGTTGATATCCTTGCTTAGCTGTTGAATAAATTGTGTGCACTTTGGTAACAGATGGATGAAAGGCCAGTATGACAATCCCATTTTCTTTCTAAGACATTTAATTGATCACCAACAAACCAACCGACCAACCAACCAACCAACCAACCAACCAACCAACCAACCAACCAACCAACCAACCAACCAACCA
>NW_015150850.1:11280-16898 GCF_000732505.1 Cyprinodon variegatus
CCAACCAACCAACCAACCAACCAACCAACCAACCAACCAACCAACCAACCAACCAACCAACCAACCAACCAACCAACCAACAAACCCGTGATCTCAATTGTTCTGTTACATTTAATGTAGCTCTCTTCCAGTATTTCCATCCTTTTTTTTATAAACCCTAACAAAATTTCTTTTCCCTGCTTAGAATCCTTGTTCCCTCTGTATGATGCTGCTGCTTCTATTTATTAGAAAATTCAATATGTTTAGGACAATGTGCAGTGTTTCCTTACATCATGTTTAGTGTTTGTATGAGGACCAAAAGGTTCAAAAAGGCTACTTGTCCACTGCATCCCCTTACCTGCCTGTAGCAAGCTGCCACTTTTTCATAAAGGCCAGAACTTTAGATTTCTTGACTCATATTTGTATTTTCCAACAGATTTAAGGTGGTAAATACAAATGTACAACACACTTTTAATATGTAAACACTTTTTCACCATCACAATCTTGTGCAAATCTTATTAAATTGTCAAATACTATCCAAATACATACATTTAAAGGTGCATAGTCACATTATTGGACATCAAATTTTAATGCCAGTAGCTCACGTCAGTTACGAGTTTTTCAGACAGATTACTGCATCTTGCTGGCGTCTTATTTATTTTTGTGTTACATGCTTTGTTTTTGCTTGTTACTTTAGTACATAAAAACATGCTGATGCATTTTTACTAATAATGGAGGTCCAATACCTATGTGGACAGGGGGTAAAAAGGAGGTAGCTTACCGCACTTAGCACCCACCATTAAAGTGTCGAATAATAAAAAAAAAAAAAAAGTTAAAAATGCAGTGTGAAAACCTCTCTGAAATGATTTGATTATAAGAGGGATAAGTCTGGAACAGCGCTTGGTATAGTGTATGAGCGATGGTGTTCACTGAAGTGGGAACAGAAGCTGCTAAAGCCGAGCATGCACTGTGCGATATTTTCGTTGCACGCAGCTACAGCTCAAACTGCACAACGAAACCACAGGGCTTAAAATCTCGCAGGACAGAGCTCACAATTGTTCTCACACTGTGCGGCCTGACGCTCTGATGCAACCTTACGACGGCCGACTGAATTTTAAACATGTTTGATCGGGAGGTGGTCGTGAGAGGCTAATCACCCCTCGTTACCCCCTGTACACTACACGAAGCACAAGGCGCGATGAGGCTGAAGCTTGGCCCTATAGAAAAATTATTAAACGACTGAAGAATCGGCTCAAAAAGGGCAAAAAATCGTACAGTGTAGCGTTCAGATGTGGCTGCCAAGTTGGATGCATGAGTAAACATACTTAATTATTGATACTAGTCACAGGAATGCTATTCTTAGTCTCTACAGTCTCAATAGAAACAACATTATTTATAGATCAATAGATCAGATGATTGATCAGTTCTTACATTCGTGCTCTATGTCTGTTTGCGTTTGTTGGTAATTTTCTTTTTCCTTGATGTTCTGATAGGAGACTCCAGTGAGGACTGAGCAGAACTTAGAGTTGCTGTAGATTGTTTTCTCTAATTAATATTGGTCGGTCTCTGAGCTGTCACTTTACCACGAGGCATTGCAGGACAATCAGGATCTATTAAGTAGCTGCCTCAATTGTTAACATCTAGCTTTGTGATAGTTCTGCAGTATTGCCAGCAGACGGCGGCACATCTGTTCATCTCTGCTCATTGCACCCAGTGCTGGAATTCTATTTAGGCTCTGACAGAACGATTAAACACTATCAGGATGGAAAGATGTGCACATAACCTTATATAGCTATTTTATTTAAGCATTTTCATCTCTTTTTATAGGCATTATAAGTGACTATGTATCTTCATGGTTTCTCCTTCAAATGGACTAAATGTAAAAGGATCAGGATTCTTACTTAAGGATCTTTTAGATTTTAATCTAATGTGGTATTTAGAGATATATGCATTAAAATAAAGATTAAGTTGACTGACATACATGCAGAGTAAACTCCTTGAGCCTCATAGACCCAATACAAGAATCAGATCTCACATTATACCAAGCCGGCGAACCTGCCAGCAGCTCAATTATCTGTCGTTAGCAGACGATGCTGCACAGGGCCCGGGTAATTTGACAAGCTAAACCGATGCTCATCAGGGCAGGACTGCTCCATTGGACCTGAGTGAATATATTCTCAGGCTAATGCATATAAATAGAGGAGCTGTGTTTGAGCAGCTGAGTGAACATAAAGACCCAGTGAGACAAAAATAAGAGCGTTGGTTAGTGATCAATTTTAGCAACATGATGTTGAAGGTTTCTATATTTTTTGTTGGATACCGAAGGGATGTAGGGATCATCTCCTATTTTTGAAGTGCTTGTTTACACATCCTCAGAGCCTTTTAAACACAAATAGTCACAAGGACATTATATTCAAGGCTTATATTAGACCCAGAATTAATTGGTATGTGCAGACATTAGGGCTCTTTTTATGCTTATAACGTGACAAAACAGATCCGAAGCAGATTTATGGACTAAATACTAAATATACTTGCGAAATACAATAATTTATTTTTGTTTTATATAATAACACAGGCATAAAACTTTAATGTTAAATTTACCGAACCCTCATTTTATTGTTTATTAATCGATTTATTAATCAATCCAGAGAACATCTGGCTTTTCATAAAAGTCAGACAAAACTTCATTTAATGCAATGAAGGTTTTAAATAATTGTTTATAATCTACAGTGTATAGCCAAAGTATTCAATCTATTACATAAAATCCTTTTTGCGTTGGATTTTATGTAATAGATTAATTCTAAATAGTGGAAAAAGATTCAAGGAAAATGCTATGATTTATAAAAATGTTAAGGTATGAGAACAACCCTGAAAAATAAGAACTTATTTCAGATTTCATCTAACTATGCTTTGTGTCCTGCAGCTTTTAAATATAAACAAATCACCGAATTATCACCTCAGTATGCAGTACAATTTTGCTGATGACCTGATCATTTGAATCCCAAGTGTTGAAACAATGCAAACAGTTTTGCACTGTGGTTAATTAATTATATTAGAATCATGTGTTGCCAGGAAGATAAATAGCAACATCAAACATGTTCAGAGTAACCCTGGTTGCATGTGACATTGTCACCATTTAAAGTGTCAGAGTGTAAGAATGACGTGGATAAACAGAGAGAAGCATCAGCTGTGTCAGCTGGCTGCCCTCAGCCTCCTCTGTCTGTCAGCTGTCAGGATGCAGAGTGAGGAGGGATACCGGCGTCTGACACCTGGGGATCAGGTGGAGAGACACACATCAGCACCAATGAAGAAACACGTTGACAGAGACGCAGGAAGTGACACGGGGGGGTGAGGGTGGCTTCAGAGCTGAAGTGTTAGATGCTGGAGGTGGGAATGAAGACTGTCAGTCAGCGATGTGTGACCGCGCCGCTAGCATCGGGCAGCTGCAGACTGCAGAAGTTCAGGGTTAAAGCTTCGCTGTTTTTTTTATTATAGTGAAACAAAGCTTTGGGTTGGTTGATAAGATCAGTTAGGAACGAAGATATCCTACTTTTTTAACGTATTTTTGACAAAACATCTCTATTTTGTATTCAACTGTCTCAGGATTGTTTGCAATATTTTAAAATACAAACTTAAAGTGTTTTTCACATTTAAAATAATTCATTTTTGTTGAAAGGTTATCAACAGCTATGAAATATTCTTAACAGAGTTTATTGCTGATGTCTTATCACCCTGGTAAGTAACACTTATTATGATGAAAAACTTTATGAGCCAAAATGCAATTTAAAAAGATGTAATAAACTTTTCCAATTATTACAATACTTCAGTCTGTTAAATGACAGGCAGTTCACTAAGATGTCTGTAGAGTGCGATATAAAGCCTCCATTGTCTAGTGAGTATCCCGTAGTATCCCATAATTCTTTGCAACTTAAAGCTGCAACTAGGGATGTTTTTTTTTTGTTTTTTTTTTTACACCATTTTTGAAAAAAAAAATTAACTCTTGCAATGTCTACAGCGAGAGTAAAATGACACATCTAGTGGTTTATAAAGGCATGGATTACTTGCAAGAGTAAATGAATTGATTAATTAACAAGTACAGAAAAACTGGATGCATCCGTAGGGTAAAGGTTTAGATAAATAACTAAAACAAGCATAAACAGACATATGAAGTCATAGTTTTTCCAAAAGGTCAAACGTTTATCAAATACTTGTCACAGCCATGTTATTCAAAACACAGGAATGCAAACTATTCTCCACATGCATTTTGAATGTTCAATTTATCCAGATTCAAAACCTTGAAATGAAATGAGTAGCTGTAAATAGTGATTAGTGCTGTTTCCACCCCACTGGTGCAAACTTAGTGTCTCCACAGATTTTGAATTTGCTTATTTCCTTTATTCTGTGCCCTTATGAAAAAACTCTGGCCCCACCCTGACCCCCCTGGTAATTTTGCTCTAGAACCTCCACTGAAAAGAGCGGCAACATAGGGAGCTTCAAAGGTGGCCAGACAAAAAGGCTTGATTGAAATATTTATGTGTGCCGCTAATGTGTCATTTTAAATCACATAATGTGTTGACAGAGAACATGAAAAAAAATAATGAGTAGTTAGTTAATTGAAAAAAGAAATGATTAATTGTAGACTTTGTATATAACAGCTAGCAATATGATCAAATTCATTAGATTATAGGCACAATAACAGGCATATTTTTTTTTCTTAAAAAAGCACATTGATGAATAAAACCATAAAGTTTTAAGTTGAGCACAACATTTAATTGAAAGGTCCTGCTTTCTACTGTTTTTTGTTATTTAAAAACTGTAAAAATGAATATATCTACAGTATATATATAGATCTATATATTGCTATAGATATATAGCCCGATTTATATACATTTATGTATATATATATGTATATGTATAAAGCAGTAAAGATATTTCTAGAGGTTCTATTGACATTACATTTTTACCAACATGTTTGAAATTCAGTCAGCCCTCATGAGGTGTTCGTGGACAGATCCTGCTGTTGAAGCAGAGCTACAATCCGATTTACCTGAACCTTGCGCGCTGCGCATGTGTAACCAAGGGTGTACTTCTTCTGCTTCCAGATTGAAGTCTGACTAGCACCATCGGTGCTGAGTCTGATGCGTGGTTTCTGGACATACAGTGTGAGCAGTTAGATCGCTTTAGAGCGTCGGGCCGTACAGTTTAAGAACATAATATATCATGAGCTGTTAACTTTTAAATCCTGCGGTTTTGTCGTACATTTTGAGCTGTAGCTGAGTACAATGATTGACAATATCGTACAGTGTTGGTTCTCGGTCGTTCTATGTTCCTACCCTCACCTATTGCGATGTCCTGACCAAAAGAATGAAATCCTAACTCAGGGATCTCAAAAAGCTTCAGAGTATTCTCTTTTTCACATGATATAATCATTTCAATAAAAAAAACAGAAATGCAAAATTTTTTCCTAGTGTGGCTAAACTATAATAACGTAATGTTCATGTGATCTTTAACATTTAAATATTTGTATTTTTAATGGGGATACAAAAAACTACAGCATAAACTCTAGGAATGTTGTAGTTTTCAAAGTGTTAGGGAAGCGGCCGTTCCAACGGTTGCATTTTCGAATTCTCCCGAGTGGT